>NC_092722.1:72530756-72771647 GCF_047496885.1 Scyliorhinus torazame | reverse complement strand
TGCAAGTGCCGTGGCCAGAACTGTGTACTCGTGTGTGTGGCATTGAGATGTCAGAGGGGATCGGGCGGAAATTTGATGTTTGCGGTTGAGATAAGCGTGATCACATGAACAAAAGAATGTGGGGTGAACCCGGCCAATGGCCCCTGCCCAACCTGCCCAGGCTTCCCTTTTTGTACCAATGAAATGTTTGAGTTTCTTTATAGACTGTAACCTTTCAACTCCTAACTGCACCCCAGAGGCGGCGGGGAGGGGGGCAAGAGAGTGGGGCTGGCTTTACCAGATAAATGGTGAATCCAGATGCAACAACACCTGGGAAACATGTGTGACCCTCCGTGGGGGGCGGCAAGGAGCCCCTTTCATCACCTCCACCGAACCCCACATCATTTCAAAGCCAGAGTTTCCGTTTGGGAGGAGGGATGTAATCCTTCCCACCCCCCCACGCACACACACACTCCGCCTCATCCTTGCTTCCTTCAATCGCTCGACTAAACACAGACCAATTTGTCAGGATTTGGTGTGTGATGTACCTGGAAGAGGATCTGCGCCTTTTGAAAGTGGACACGGGAATTTCTTCTCCGACCGACAACGGCGCGATAATCTGCCTTTCCCTCATTTTATATATCAGTACAATAAACGTTTTCATTAAAGAATAAACACAAGTGTCTGCGAGGTCTTCATTATGGCTTCAAATACAGTGTCCCACTGAGAGAGAGATGCAGAAACTGACATGCACTCACAAACAGGAAAACATTCAAGGTGGGTGAGAGGGTTAATCCCCCTCCCTCTCTCCTATAGGGGAAGTGGCTGCCTGGTGCGTGTAACTGGGAGGCTGAGGGTTAATCTCCCTCTGCTCGGGGAAGAAACCGCCTGGTTTAATTTGTCGGGAAGTTGTGGGTCTGTGAGGGTTTCTGGAAATTGCCAATTCCTGTAACATGTAGTTTCAATTCTGTTAACTGCCACATCCTGTGTGTGGAGACTATGCTGTAAATTCAAAAAGAGCTGGATATATCTGTGTAACATACACACTCACTCACATACACGCCACAGGCACTCACTCACACACAGACAGACACACACACATACAGATACACAGGCGCTCAATCACTCTTATACACATAACTGCACATACACCGACACACACACACTGACAAGACACACACACAGACACACACACTCACACTGACAGACACACACACACACACACAGACACTGACACACACACACACAAAGAACAAACAAACAAAGAACAAAGAAATGTACAGCCCGGGAACAGGCCCTTCGGCCCTCCAAGCCCGTGCCTACCATGCTGCCCGACTAAACTACAATCTTCTACACTTCCTGGGTCCGTATCCCTCTATTCCCATCCTATTCATGTATTTGTCAAGATGCCCCTTAAATGTCACTATCGTCCCTGCTTCCACCACCTCCTCCGGTAACGAGTTCCAGGCACCCACTACCCTCTGCGTAAAAAACTTGCCTCGTACATCTACTCTAAACCTTGCCCCTCTCACCTTAAACCTATGCCCCCTAGTAATTGACTCCTCTACCCCGGGGAAGACCTCTATCAGGTCGCCCCTCAACCTCCTTCGTTCCAGTGAGAACAAACCGAGTTTATTCAACCGCTCCTCATAGCTAATGCCCTCCATACCAGGCAACATTCTGGTAAATCTCTTCTGCACCCTCTCTAAAGCCTCCACATCCTTCTGGTAGTGTGGCGACCAGAATTGAACATTATACTCCAAGTGTGGCCTAACTAAGGTTCTATACAGCTGCAACATGACTTGCCAATTCTTATACTCAATGCCCCGGCCAATGAAGGCAAGCATGCCGTATGCCTTCTTGACTACCTTCTCCACCTGTGTTGCCCCTTTCAGTGACCTGTGGACATGTACTCCTAGAACTCTTTGAGTTTCAATACTCTTGAGGGTTCTACCATTCACTGTATATTCCCTACCTGCATTAGACCTTCCAAAATGCATTACCTCACATTTGTCCGGATTAAACTCCATCTGCCATCTCTCCGCCCAAGTCTCCAAACAATCTAAATCCTGCTGTATCCTCTGACAGTCCTCATCGCTATCCGCAATTCCACCAACCTTTGTGTCGTCTGCAAACTTACTAATCAGACCAGTTACATTTTCCTCCAAATCATTTATATATACTACAAACAGCAAAGGTCCCAGCACTGATCCCAGCACGTAAACAGGCGCTCAATCACTCACTCATACAGAAACCCGCACATGCACTGACACAGGCACTCACTCACACACACTCTGACACAGACAAACACACACGGGCACTTATACTGACACGGACACACAGTCTCACACACATACACACACTGATACAGACACAGACAGAAACACAGACACCGGCACTCACAGACACTGGCACTCACAGACACACGGACAGGGAGACACACACTGATTGAACAATCCATCTTATTCCCAATCTACCCAATCAATCTAGCCATACATTGGTTGCAGCCTATCGAAGGCTGGTATATCCTTCCCTGCTCAAGGGGAGCTGAACAGTATTCCAGGCACCATCTCAGAACCCTACACAGTCACAAGACATCCTCATTCTCAGAATCCAACCCCACCCTCAACATTGCAGTAAAGGTCAGCCTGCCCTTGGTGTCAGTAAGTGTTTGCAGATTGTGCCTGTGTTGTGTGTGTATATATATCTCTCCACAGGATGTGGGTGTCGCTGGCTACAGGCCCAGCATTTCTTACCCAACCCTAATTGCTCCTTGGTTGGACTGTGTCTCGGGATTCCTTGCAGAAGACCGGCATTCCCTTGTTCCGCGCCTTTGATTTAAACAAATTGTTCTGTTTTTTAAACCTGTCACCACAACCCCCCCACACCGGCCACATCTTCGCAAATTCACTCTCCACCACCGACATGCAATGGTAAGGGTGGGATTAACCCTCTCACCCACCTCCTCCCAGTTACACACACTAGGCAGCCCCTTCCCCTATCAGAGAGAGGGGGGATTAACCCTCTCACCCACCTCCTCCCAGTTACACACACTAGGCAGCCCCTTCCCCTATCAGAGGGGGGATTAACCCTCTCACCCACCTCCTCCCAGTTACACACACTGGGCAGCCCCTTCCCCTATCAGAGGGTGGGAGTAACCCTCTCACCCACCTCCTCCCAATTACACACACCAGGCAGCCCCTTCCCCTATCAGAGGGGGGGGGATTAACCCTCTCACCCACCTCCTCCCAATTACACACACCAGGCAGCCCCTTCCCCTATCAGAGGGGGAGGGATTAACCCTCTCACCCACCTCCTCCCAGTTACACACACCAGGCAGCCCCTTACCCTATCAGAGGGGGGGGATTAACCCTCTCACCCACCTCCTACCAGTTACACACGCCATTTCGGAGTAGGGATGAGGGATTAACCCTCTCGCAAGAGTCAATAGGAATCGGGGAAAACTGCTGATTGGAGTCATACCCAGCACCTAGGACGATCGTTGTGGTGATTGGAGGTTAATCATCTCAGTCACAGGACATCACTGCAGGAGTTCCTCAGGGTAGTGTCTGGGGCGAAATTCTCCGGAAACGGCACGATGTCCGCCGACTGGCGGCCAAAACGGCGCAAATCAGACGGGCATCGCGCCGCCCCAAAGGTGCGGAATGCTCCGCATCTTTGGGGGCCGCGCCCCAACCTTAAGGGGCTAGGTCGGCGCCGGACGAATTTCCACCCCGCCAGCTGGCGGAAAAGGCCTTTGGTGCCCCGCCAGCTGGCGCGGAAATGACATCTCCAGCGGCTGCTGACAGCATTCCCGCGCATGTGCAGTGGAGGGAGTCTCTTCTGCCTCCGCCATGGTGGAGACCGTGGCGGAGGCGGAAGGGAAAGAGTGCCCCCACGGCACAGGCCCGCCCATCGGATCGGTGGGCCCCGATCGCGGGCCAGGCCACCGTGGGGGCCCCCCCCGGGGCCAGATCGCCCCGCGCCCCCCCAGGACCCCGGAGCCCGCCTTGTCCCGCCGGTAAGGTAGGTGGTTTAATCTACGCCGGCGGGACAGGCATTTTAGCGGCGGGACTTCGGCCCATCCGGGCCGGAGAATCGCTCGGGGGCGCCCGCCAACCGGCGCGGCGCGATTCCCGCCCCCGCCGAATCTCCGGTGCCGGAGACTTCGGCAACCGGCACAGGCGGGATTCACGCCAGCCCCCGGCGATTCTCCGACCCGGCGGGGGGTCGGAGAATCTCGCCCCTGAGACCCAACCATCTTCAGTTGCTTCATAATTGACCTTCCTTCCAAGGTTAGAAGTAGGAATGTTCCTCAGACACTGAAGCAGTCCGTGTGCAAATGCAGCAAGACCTGGACAATATCCAGGCTTGGGCTGACAAGTGGCAAGTTACATTCACGGCACACACGCAGCTCCAGCAGCGCACAAGAAATTCAACACCATCCAGAATAGAGCAGCTCCGCTCGATCGGCACAGTAACTACATTCACTCCTTCCACCATTGACGCAGCTGTGTGTACTGTCTACAAAACGCACCGCAGCGACTCACCAAGGCTCCTTCGACAGCACCTTCCAAACCCACAACCTCTGCAATCTAGAAGGACAAGGGGCAGCAGACACATGAGGAATACCCCCACCTGTAAGTTCCCCTCCGAGTCACTCACCATCCCGACTTGGAAATATATTGGCCAGTCCTTCACTGTCGCTGGGTCAGAATCCTAGAACTCACTCCCTAACAGCACCGTGGGTGTACCTACACCACACGGACTGTTGATGGTTCAAGATGGTGGCTCATCACCACCACATTCTCAGAGGGCAATTATGCGTGGGTAATAAATGCTGGGCTGGTCAGCGATCCCCACATATGAAATAATTAGAAGAAAAAAAGAAACTATCTTTATAAAAATCGACGTTGTTTAGAAAAGGGAAAGTTGTAATATCTTGGGAAGCTGACCAAAGGCTTTATTGCAGACTCGCTGGAGGTTGGGAAGCCTCTGGAAAGAGGATGGAAAGAAGAGGCAAGTCAGGGTGATCAGTAATTCAACATAAATTTTTATAAATTAGCACAATTATTTACATCAGCGTAGGACCATAGTGTTAAACTGGAGTTAAAATCCTGAGATTTACATCTGAATCGCCACAGTGTTGACGTGAGGAAATGGAGGGGGAAGGAGAAAGTCACTTAATTCCCATTTTGTTGCTGCTCGGGAAGGCCCAAATCAGGCCTGTCCTCAGCCATGTCCAGGCCTCCTGTCCATGGTGAGGGCCATCAAGGCCTCAGGCCTGGTGCCCTCGTGAATCAGGCCTCTTATCCGGCAACAAGGCCACATCACCACCCCCCGCTCCCCTCACTATCCCCCCATGTACAGTTAGGTCCATCTAGCTCTCAGGCCCGGCTCCCCAGTGAATCGGGCCTCATCAACCCCACCCACCCACCCACATTTCGGTCCTCATAGGCCTCAGGCTCAGTCGCCTGGTCCTCATACTTGGCAACCAGGGCCTCACATCACTCCCCCCCCCGCCCCCCACAGTTAGTTCCATCCAGGCATAATGCCTCACCCTGGCGAACCGGACCTCTTGCCCACAGTAAGGCTCCACTAGGCCTCAAAGCCTCACTCTCTGGTTCAGGCCTCAAAGACTCACTTCAAGTCTCTGGTTCTCCCAAAGTCCAGGCTCCTCCCCCTCCGCCCCGCCCACCGTCCAGTCTCCTTGACCTCCTCCAGGACGGTTCTTCCTGGGCTGGCCCGTGACTCTCCTTCCCTTCCTCCTGCTCAGCCTTCACCAGGTTCGAAGCCTCCTGCCCAACGCCGGGCCTGCAGCCATCCTCCTGCACAGGCTGGGTGTCTACATGCCCCGAGTTCTCCTCAGCCACAGGAGTCCGAACATGGTACGGAGCTGCCTCCTCGGGCACTGAGGCGTGGCCTGGCGCACTCCCAGTCTCCTGGTGGCCTCTGTGAGGGTCGTGCTGATCCTCCTGCTGCTGGTGTCCAGCCCCGGTGGGCCCCGGGAACATCTGTCCATTGTATATGTAGAGGGGCCCATTGACAGTGAGATTTGACTCGAAGGACTGGACTTGGCAGCCTGTGGCAGGGAATGAAAAATAGAATATGAGTTAGGAAGTAGAGAGACAGAGAGAGGCTGAGGGACAGAGTGAAAGAGACAGAGAGAGACGCAGAGATGGACACCGAGAGAGAGAGAGACAGGGAGAGAGACAGAGAGAGGCACAGAAATAGAGAGAGCCAGAGGAGAAAGGGAGAGATATGTTTCTCAGTGTCCTACCTTGTAGACCCACAAGTCCGTGAGCTCCGCAGACCCCACCCGGTTGCTCCCCAAAGGTGCTGTGCTGCTGCGGCCTGGGCCCAGGCTCAGGGTCTGCCGGCTGTGGGGAGAGACTTGGTCTGAGCTCGTTCTGCTCTCCCCATCTGTCTGAGGGTGAGGATGAGGAATGTGCTGGATGCTGAGTTAAAACCTCTCTCTCCTGCTGGAGGCCAGCGGTCATCTGCCCCAAACATTCATTGTCTAGACGGGGATGTGGCTGGGCCTGGATGTGGGGGTCTCTGCAGTCAGCCACTCGCTTTCCTGATGCCAAAAGGGGTACTTTCGACTCCAGACTGCTCCTGTCCTCTCCCGAGTTCTGGAACAAGAATAGAGGAGGTTGCTGAGGGTCTGAGGTTCCCCGCATTGATCTCCCTCCATCTTCCCTCTAAGCTCCCCTTTCCCTCAACCCTCCCTCCATCCATCTTCCCTCCCCTCCTCCCTCATCTATTCCGTCCTCCTTCCCTCCAGCATTCCCTCCTCTCTATCCCACCCTCCCTCTCGCCTCCCTCTATTTCCTTCACTCTCTCCTCCCTCACTCTCTTCTCCCTCCCTCCTTCCTTGCTTTGTGATCCACGGCCCTCCCTCATTCCAGCCTCAGCTTGTGTGGTTAGCACAATTGCTTCACAGCTCCAGGGTCCCAGGTTCGATTCCGGCTTGGGTCACTGTCTGTGCGGAGTCTGCACATCCTCCCCGTGTGTGCGTGGGTTTCCTCCGGGTGCTCCGGTTTCCTCCCACAGTCCAAAGATGTGCAGGTTAGGTGGATTGGCCATGATAAATTGCTCTTAGTGTCCAAAGTTTCCCTTCGTGTTGGGTGGGGTTACTGGGTTATGGGGATAGGGTGGAGGTGTTGACCTTGGGTAGGGTGCTCTTTCCAAGAGCCGGTGCAGACTCGATGGGCCGAATGGCCTACTTCTGCACTGTAAATTCTATGATGCCTCCTGCTTCACTTAGTTCCCCTCCATCCTCCTCTACATTCCCGCCCCCCTCTCCTCTCCCTCTCCTCATTCCCATGTCGTTCTCTACGTACCTGGCTCTCTGCATGCTCCTTCGATCCTGTAATGGGGAGAGAGGGAGGTAGAGAGAGAGAGGGGGGGTTAGTGACAGAGTATAAGTTCAACGAGGGGCAAACCGAGCCTCGGGAGGAATCAATAACAAACGGTCAACAACGAGGGCTATCATTTTAAGGTGAGAGACAGGGGGCGCGATTCTCCACTCCCACACCGAAGTGGCCGCGCCGTCGTGAACGCCGTCGAGGTTCACGACGGTGCGGAACGGCCCCGGTCCCGACCGATTCAGGCCCTGACAATGGGCCAGGATCGGGGCCACGCCATTCACACGCGCCAGGCCTTGTCGCCCGCATGCGTGGTTGCCGTCCTCTCTCAGTCCGCCCCGCAAGAAGATGGGGGTAGGATCTTGCGGGGCCGCGGACGGAAGGAGGTCCTCGTCATTCACCTGAGGAAGGAGCAGTGCTCCGAAAGCTAGTGATTTGAAACAAACCTGTTGGATTTTAACCTGGTGTTGTAAGACTTCTTACTGTGCTCGCCCCAGTCCAACACCGGCATCGCCTCATCATCGTATGAAACTATGGCAAAGACCAACCTCTCCGACCATTGCCCTCCCGCAACTCACACTTTTCGAGCCCCTGACAAAATACCTGGATCCCCTCTCGCCGAGAGGCTTAGACCTCCAGATATTTGTGATGCTGTCTGGCAAAGAGCCAATGAGGGGTGGCAGCTCATGGCGAGGGCCCCGAACCTCCCAGCCTCTCCTAAACTGGGGTGGGGTGAGTGAGGGGGTAGAAGCGACATAGGAACAGCCCCTCGAGCCTGCCCCACCAATCATGGCTGATCTTTGGCCTAACTCCATAGACCTGCCTTTGGCCCGTATCCCTTAATATCTTTGCTTAACAAAAATCTATCTCGGGTTTAAAATTAACAACTGATCTCGCTTCAACTGCTGTTTGTGGGAGAGAGTTCCAAACCTCTACCACCCTTTGAGTGGAGATGGTCTTCCGAACATCTCTCCAAAACGGTCTGGCCCTAATTTTTAGACTATGCCCCCTAGTTTTAGAATCTCCAACCAGTGGAAATAGTTTATCTTCATCCACCCCGTCTTTCCCTGTTAACATATTGAATACTTCGATCAGATCATCCAGTAACCTTCTAAATTCTGGCGAAAATTGGTCTAATTTGAGTAATCTCTCCTCGTAGCTCAACCCGTCATCCGGGCATCACTTTAGTGAATCAACGTTGCACTCCCTCCAAGGTCAAAATATCCTTCCTAAGGTGTGGTGCCCAGAATTGCTCACAGTGACTCCAAGTGGGGTCTAACCAGGGTTTTGTATAGCTGCAGCATAACCTCTGCATCTTTATATTCCAATCCTTTAGACCCTCGGAGACCGAGCAGCGCCTGTGACCTCTACCCTCACTCCAGAGGCAGGTTGCGACCTCGTCTCGGCAGGGCGTCGGCTGCCTCGAGGGGAGGGTGAGGGGAGAGGGTGCGCGAGGGCTAGAGTTGACCTCAGTACTCCAGGGGGTCTCTTCGTGAAGCAGGACTGACCTCTACAATGTCTGTCACTCCGGACGAAGGCGAGGAACCCAGCCAAGAATCCACAGGAGAGGATGGTGAGCAATAAAACAATGATCAACACATAGGAAAAATGCAAACCTGAAACATAATATAGAGTGTTAGATATTGAGTAACTCTCCCTCTACACTGTCCCCATCAAACACTCCCAGGACAGGTACAGCACGGGGTTAGATACAGAGTAAAGCTCCGCCAACACTGCCCCCATGAAACACTCCCAGGAGAGGAACATCACGGGGTTAGATACAGAGAAAAGCTCCCTCTACACTGTCCCCATCAAACACTCCCAGGACAGGTACAGCACAGGGTTAGATACAGAGTAAAGCTCCCTCTACACTGTCCCCATCAAACTCTCCCAGGACAGGTACAGCATGGGGTTAGATACAGAGTAAAGCTCCCTCTACACTGTCCCCATCAAACCCTCCCAGGACAGGTACAGCACAGGGTTAGATACAGAGTGAAGCTCCCTCTACACTGTCCCCATCAAACACTCCCAGGACAGGTACAGCACAGGGTTAGATACAGAGTAAAGCTCCCTCTACACTGTCCCCATTAAACACTCCCAGGACAGGTACAGCACAGGGTTAGATACAGAGTAAAGCTCCCTCGACACTGTCCCCATCAAACACTCCCAGGACAGGTACAGCACGGGGTTAGATACAGAGTAAAGCTCCCTCTACACTGTCCCCATTAAACACTCCCAGGAAAGGTACAGTACAGGGTTAGATACAGAGTAAAGCTCCCTCTACACTGTCCCCATGAAACACTCCCAGGACAGGTACAGCATGGGGTTAGATACAGAGTAAAGCTCCATCTACACTGTCCCCATTAAACACTCCCAGGACAGGTACAGCACAGGGTTAGATACAGAGTAAAGCTGCCTCTACACTGTCCCCATCAAACACTCCCAGGACAGGTACAGCACGGGGTTAGATACAGAGTAAAGCTCCCTCTACACTGTCCCCATCAACCACTCCCAGGAGAGGAACATCACGGGGTTAGATACAGAGTAAATCTCACTCTACACTGTCCCCATCAAACACTCCCAGGAGAGGAACATCACGGGGTTAGATACAAAGTCAAGCTCCCTCTATACTGTCCCCATCAACCACTCCCAGGAGAGGAACATCACGGGGTTAGATACAAAGTCAAGCTCCCTCTACACTGTCCCCATCAACCACTCCCAGGAGAGGAACATCACGGGGTTAGATACAGAGTAAATCTCTCTCTACACTGTCCCCATCAACCACTCCCAGGAGAGGAACATCACGGGGTTAGATACAGAGTAAAGCTCCCTCTAACACTGTCCCCATCAACCACTCCCAGGAGAGGAACATCACGGTGTTAGATACAGAGTAAATCTCTCTCTACACTGTCCCCATCAAACACTCCCAGGAGAGGAACATCACGGGGTTAGATACAAAGTAAATCTCCCTCTACACTGTCCCCATCAACCACTCCCAGGAGAGGAACATCACGGGGTTAGATACAAAGTAAATCTCCCTCGACACTGTCCCCATCAACCACTCCCAGGAGAGGAACATCAAGGATTTAGATACAGAGTCAAGCTCCCTCTATACTGTCCCCATCAAACATTCACAGGACTGGAACAACACGAAGATAGATACAGAGTAAATCTCCCTCTACATTGACCCCCTTAAACTCGCACAGCACAGGTACAGTACGGGGTTAGATGCAGAGTAAAGCTCCCTCTACACTGTCTCCATCAAACACTCCCAGGATAGGTACAGCACAGGGTTAGATACAGAGTAAAGCTCCCTCTACACTGTCCCCATCAACACTCCCAGGACAGGTACAGCACAGGGTTAGATACAGAGTAAAGCTCCCTCTACACTGTCCCCATCAAACTCTCCCAGGACAGGTACAGCATGGGGTTAGATACAGAGTAAAGCTCCCTCTACACTGTCCCCATCAAACCCTCCCAGGACAGGTACAGCACAGGGTTAGATACAGAGTGAAGCTCCCTCTACACTGTCCCCATCAAACACTCCCAGGACAGGTACAGCACAGGGTTAGATACAGAGTAAAGCTCCCTCTACACTGTCCCCATCAACCACTCCCAGGAGAGGAACATCACGGGGTTAGATACAGAGTAAATCTCACTCTACACTGTCCCCATCAAACACTCCCAGGAGAGGAACATCACGGGGTTAGATACAAAGTCAAGCTCCCTCTATACTGTCCCCATCAACCACTCCCAGGAGAGGAACATCACGGGGTTAGATACAAAGTCAAGCTCCCTCTACACTGTCCCCATCAACCACTCCCAGGAGAGGAACATCACGGGGTTAGATACAGAGTAAATCTCTCTCTACACTGTCCCCATCAACCACTCCCAGGAGAGGAACATCACGGGGTTAGATACAGAGTAAAGCTCCCTCTAACACTGTCCCCATCAACCACTCCCAGGAGAGGAACATCACGGTGTTAGATACAGAGTAAATCTCTCTCTACACTGTCCCCATCAAACACTCCCAGGAGAGGAACATCACGGGGTTAGATACAAAGTAAATCTCCCTCTACACTGTCCCCATCAACCACTCCCAGGAGAGGAACATCACGGGGTTAGATACAAAGTAAATCTCCCTCGACACTGTCCCCATCAACCACTCCCAGGAGAGGAACATCAAGGAGTTAGATACAGAGTCAAGCTCCCTCTATACTGTCCCCATCAAACATTCACAGGACTGGAACAACACCAAGATAGATACAGAGTAAATCTCCCTCTACATTGACCCCCTTAAACTCGCACAGCACAGGTACAGTACGGGGTTAGATGCAGAGTAAAGCTCCCTCTACACTGTCTCCATCAAACACTCCCAGGATAGGTACAGCACAGGGTTAGATACAGAGTAAAGGTCCCTCTACACTGTCCCCATCAACACTCCCAGGACAGGTACAGCACGGGGTTAGATACAGAGTAAAGCTCCCTCTCCACTGTCCCCATCAAACACTCCCAGGACAGGTACAGCACAGGGTTAGATACAGAGTAAAGCTCCCTCTACACTGTCCCCATCAAACACACCCAGGGCAGGTACAGCACGGGGTTAGATACAGAGTAAAGCTCCCTCTACACTGTCCCCATCAAACACTCCCAGGACAGGTACAGCATAGGGTTAGATACAGAGTAAAGCTCTCTCCACACCCACTGATGTGCATGTTGGACAGGATGGGTTTTCAGTCAATCAGATACTTACTGTTGGTCTGTTGGTTGATGGATGTGGTGAGAAGATCATTGACTTGTGTGGTACCCAGCATCCACGTGGACCCCCCACAAACACTGTCTGATTCACGAGATCCAGGTTGGAGCTCAGTCAAACCAAGCTCGGCACAGCTGCAGAGATTGAGAGAGCGAGAGATGCAATGAGAGTTATTGAGAGAGAGAGAGAGAGGATGAAACAAAGGAGGAAAGTGAAGAATAGACAGATACTACACAGGAAATTAAGTTGAAGCGAGAGAGATTAAAGGAAAGAAATACCAGAGTTTAGCATTTATATCAATAAATGAAAGTGTAGTCTAAGATATTCAGTGCTGAGGGAGTGCCTCACTATCAGAGATTCAGTTCAGAGGGAGTGCCACACTGTTAAAGGTTCAGTACTGAGGTAGTACTGCACTGTCGGAAGATCAGTACTGAGGGAGTGCCACACTGTCAGAGGGTCAGTACTGAGGGAGTGACGCACTGTCGGAGGATCAGGACGGAGGGAGTGACGCACTGTCGGAGGGTCAGTACTGAAGGATAGCTGCACTGTCAGAGGGTCAGTATTGAGGGAGTGCCGCACTGTCAGACGGTCAGTCCTGAGGGAACACTGCACTGTCAGTACAGAGGGAGTGCCTCATATCAGAGGGTCAGTACTGAGGGAGTGCTGCACTGTCAGAGGGTCAGTACTGAGGGAGTGCTGCACTGTCGGAGGGTCAGTACTGAGGGAGTGCTGCACTGTCGGAGCATCAGTACTGAGCGAGTGCTACACTGCCAGAGGGTCAGTACTGAGCGAGTGCCGCACTGTCGGAGGGTCAGTACAGAGGGAGTGCTGCACTGTCAGAGGGTCAGCACTGAGGGAGCGCTGCACTGTTAGGTGGTCAGCACTGAGGGAGTGCTGCACTGTCGGAGGGTCAGTACTGAGCGAGTGCTGCACTGTTGGAGGGTCAGTACTGAGGGAGTGCCGCACTGTCAGAGGGTCAGCACTGAGGGAGTGCTGCACTGTCAGAGGGTCAGTACTGAGGGAGCGCTGCACTGTTATAGGGTCAGTGCTGAGGTAGTGCTGCACTGTCGAAGGGTGAGTGCTGAGGGAGTGCTGCACTGTCAGAGGGTCAGTACTGAGGGAGTGCTGCACTGTCAGAGGGTCAGTACTGAGGGAGTACTGCACTGTCGGAAGGTCAGTACTGAGGGAGTGCCACACTGTCAGAGGGTCAGTACTGAGGGACTGCCGTACTGTCACAGGGTCAGTACTGAGGGAGTGACGCACTGTCGGAGGATCAGGACTGAGGGAGTGACGCACTGTCGGAGGGTCAGTACTGAAGGAGTGCTGCACTGTCAGAGGGTCAGTATTGAGGGAGTGCCGCACTGTCAGACGGTCAGTCCTGAGGGAACACTGCACTGTCAGTACAGAGGGAGTGCCTCATATCAGAGGGTCAGTACTGAGGGAGTTCTGCACTGTCAGAGGGTCAGTACTGAGGGAGTGCTGCACTGTCGGAGGGTCAGTACTGAGCGAGTGCTACACTGCCAGAGGGTCAGTACTGAGCGAGTGCTGCACTGTTGGAGGGTCAGTACTGAGGGAGTGCCGCACTGTCAGAGGGTCAGTACTGAGGGAGTGCTGCACTGTCGGAGGGTCAGTACTGAGCGAGTGCTGCACTGCCAGAGGGTCAGTACTGAGCGAGTGCTGCACTGTTGGAGGGTCAGTACTGAGGGAGTGCCGCACTGTCAGAGGGTCAGCACTGAGGGAGTGCTGCACTGTCAGAGGGTCAGTACTGAGGGAGTGCTGCACTGTCGGAGGGTTAGTACTGAGCGAGTGCTACACTGCCAGAGGGTCAGTACTGAGCGAGTGCTGCACTGTCGGAGGGTCAGTACTGAGGGAGTGCCACACTGTCAGAGGGTCAGTACTGAGGGGCTGCCGCATTGTCACAGGGTCAGTACTGAGGGAGTGACGCACTGTCAGAGGG
The DNA here is from genome assembly GCF_047496885.1 of Scyliorhinus torazame. NCBI lineage: Eukaryota > Metazoa > Chordata > Chondrichthyes > Carcharhiniformes > Scyliorhinidae > Scyliorhinus > Scyliorhinus torazame. The sequence continues at coordinate 72,757,585 of NC_092722.1, read as the reverse complement.
TCAGTACTGAAGGAGTGCTGCACTGTCAGAGGGTCAGTATTGAGGGAGTGCCGCACTGTCAGACGGTCAGTCCTGAGGGAACACTGCACTGTCAGTACAGGGGGAGTGCCTCATATCAGAGGGTCAGTACTGAGGGAGTGCTGCACTGTCAGAGGATCAGTACTGAGAGAGTGCTGCACTGTTGGAGGGTCAGTACTGAGCGAGTGCTACACTGTCAGAGGGTCAGCACTGAGGGAGCGCTGCACTGTTAGGGGGTCAGCACTGAGGGAGTGCTGCACTGTCGGAGGGTCAGTACTGTGCGAGTGCTGCACTGTCGGAGGGTCAGTACTGAAGGAGTGCCGCACTGTCAGAGGGTCAGTACTGAGGGAGCACTGCACTGTTAGAGGGTCAGTGCTGAGGTAGTGCTGCACTGTTGCAGGGTGAGTATTGAGGGAGTGCTGCACTGTCAGAGGGTCAGTACTGAGGGGGTGCTGCACTGTCAGAGGGTCAGTACTGAGGGAGTGCCGCACTGTCTGAGGGTTGGTACTGAGGGAGTGCTGCACTGTCAGAGGGTCAGTACTGAGGGAGTGCTGCACTGTCAGAGGGTCAGTACTGAGGGAGTGCTGCACTGTCAGAGGGTCAGTGCTGAGGGAGTGCTGCACTGTCTGAGGGTCAGTACTGAGGGAGTGCTGCACTGTCAGAGGGTCAGTACTGAGGGAGTGCTGCACTGTCAAGAGGGTCAGTACTGAGGGAGTGCTGCATTGTCAGAGTGTCAGTACAGAGGGAGTGCCTCATCTCAGCACGGTAGCATTGTGGATAGCACAATTGCTTCACAGCTCAAGGGTCCGAGTTTCGATTCCGGCTTAGGTCACTGTCTGTGCGGAGTCTGCACATCCTCCACGTGTGTGCGTGGGTTTCCTCCGGGTGCTCCGGTTTCCTCCCACAGTCCAAAGATGTGCAGGTTAGGTGGATTGGCCATGATAAATTGCCCTTAGTGTCCAAAATTGCCCTTAGTGTTGGGTGGGGTTGCTGGGTTCTGGGGATAGGGTGGAGGTGTTGACCTTGGGTAGGGTGCTCTTTCCAAGAGCCGGTGCAGACTCAATGGGCCGAATGGCTTCCTTCTGCACTGTAAATTCCATGATAATCAGAGAGTCAGTACTGAGGGAGTGCTGCACTGTCACAGTGTCAATACTGATGGAGTGCCTCACTTTCAGAGAGTCAGTTCTGAGGGAGTGCCGCACTGTCAGAGGGTCTGTACTGGGGGAGTGCTGTACTTTCGGAGGGTCCGTACTGAGGGAGTGCCACACTGTCGTAGGGTCAGGACTGAGGGAGTGCCGCACTGTCAGAGGATCAGTACTGAGGGAGCGCCGCACTGTCAGAGAGTCAGTTCTGAGGGAGTGCTGTACTTTCGGAGGGTCCGTACTGAGGGAGTGCCACACTGTCGTAGGGTCAGGACTGAGGGAGTGCCGCACTGTCAGAGGGTCAGTACTGAGGGAGTGCTGCACTGTCAGAGGGTCAGTACTGAGGGAGTGCCACACTGTCGGAGGGTCAGTGCTGAGGGAGTGCTGCTCTGTCAGAGGGTCAGTACTGAGGGAGTGCCGCACTGTCAGAGGGTCAGTACTGAGGGTGTGCCGCACTGTCAGAGGGTCAGTACTGAGGGAGTGCCACACTGTCGGAGGGTCAGTGCTGAGGGAGCGCCACACTGTCAGAGGGTCAGTACTGAGGGAGTACTGCACTATCAGAGGGTCTGTAATAAGGGAGTGCCGCACTGTCAGAGACTCAGTACTGAGGGAGTGCCGCGCTGTCGGAGGATCAGTACTGAGGGAGTGCCACATATCAGAGAGTCAGTATTAAGGGGGTGCTGCACTGTCATAGGTTCAGTACTCTTCCATCGAAGACCATCCCTGCAATCCCACTAACCCTCCCAATGACGACCATAACTCTAATCCCCCAACTCTTATATCAAAGACCATCTCTCTAATCCCTTAACCTTCCCGTCGAAGTTCATCCCTCTAATTCCCCAACTCTCCTTTCGAAGATTATCCCTCTAATCCCCCTAACTCACCATCAAAGACCATTCCTCTCATTCCCTAACACTCCCATTGACGACTATCCCTTTAATCCCCCTAACTCTCCTATCAATGACCTTCCCACTAGTCCCTTAGCTCACCATCAAAGGCCATCCCTCTAGTCCCCTAACTATCAATCGAAGACCATCCCTCAAATCCCCTAACTCTCCATTGAAGACTATCCCTCTAATCTCTCTAACTCTCCGATTGATGGTCATCCCCCTAATCTCCTATCGAATGCCGTACCACTAATCCATTAACCAGCAGAAAAAAACACTTACATTGTTTGTTTTCTGCATTTGCTGAGTGATTTTTCATTCTGGAATGTTCCAGGAGGGCATTTGCTGCACATTGTGTTAACCCTATGCGAACCTGTAAGGGCAGATCAAAATATTTGTTCACAGTGTATATAATACATGTACCAGAAACCTGGGAGTGAGTTACAGACTGGAATCTAATCGAGGGGTTCAGGGTGGTTTATATCTAGAATAACAGATACTCGGATGTGAGTTACACACTGGAATCTAATCGAGGGGTTTGGGGTGGTTTAAAAATAGAATAACAGATACCCGGCAGTGAGTTACAGACTGGAATATAATCAAGGTGTTCGGGGTGGTTTATATATAGAATAACAGATACCCGGGAGTGAGTTACAGACTGGAATCTAATCGAGGGGTTCAGGGTGGTTTATATATAGAGTAACAGATACCCAGGAGTGAGTTACAGACTGGAATCTAATCGAGGGGTTTGGTGTGGTTTATGTATAGAATAACAGATACCCAGGAGTGAGTTACAGACTGGAATCTAATCGAGGGATTCAGGGTGGTTTATATATAGAATAACAGATACCCGGGAGTGAGTTCCACACTGGAATCTAATCGAGAGGATCGTGGTGGTTTATATCTAGAATAACAGATACCCGGGAGTGAGTTACAGACTGGAATCTAATAGAGGGGTTCCGGGTGGTTTATATATAGAATAACAGATACCCGGGAGTGAGTTACAGACTGGAATATGATCGAGGGGTTCGGGGTGGTTTATATATAGAATAACAGATATCCGGGAGTGAGTTACAGACTGGAATCTAATCAAGGGGTTCTGGGTGGTTTATATATAGAATAGCAGATACCCGGGAGTGAGTTACAGACTGGAATCTAATCGAGGGGTCCAGGGTGGTTTATATATAGAGTAACAGATAGCCGGGAGTGAGTTACAGACTGGAATCTAATCGAGGGGTTCTGGGTGGTTTATATATAGAATAACAGATACCCGGGAGTGAGTTACAGACTGGAATCTAATCGAGGGGTTCAGTTTGGTTTATATCTCGAATAACAAATACCCGGGAATGAGTTACAGACTGGAATCTAATCGAGGGGTTCAGAGGGGTTTATATATAGAATAACAGTTACCCGGGAGTGAGTTACAGACTGGAATCTAATCGAGGGGTTCTGGGTGGTTTATATATAGAATAACAGATACCCGGGAGTGAGTTACAGACTGGAATCTAATCAAGGGCTTTGGCGTGTTTTTTATATAGAATAACAGATATCCGGGAGTGAGTTACAGAATGGAATCTAATCGAGGGGTTCAGGGGGGTTTATATATAGAATAACAGATACCCAGGAGTGAGTTACAGACTGGAATCTAATCGAGGGGTTCTGGGTGGTTTATATATAGAATAACAGATACCCGGGAGTGAGTTACAGACTGGAATCTAATCGAGGGGTTCAGGGTGGTTTATATATAGAATAACAGATATCCGGGAGTGAGTTACAGAATGGAATCTAATCGATGGATTCGGGATTCTTGATCAATAAGGGGATCAGGGGTTACGGGGAGAAGGCAGGAGAACGGGAATAAGAACATATCAGCCATGATTGAATGGCAGAGCAGACTCGATCGGCCGAGTTCCCTAATTCTGCTCCTATGTCTTATGGGTGGTTTCTAGAAAGAATACCAGATACCCGGGAGTGAGTTACAGACTGGAATCTAATCGAGGGGATTGGGGTGGTTTATATATAGAATAACAGATAGCCGGGAGTGAGTTACAGACTGGAATCTAATCGAGGGGTTCTGGGGTGGTTTATATATAGAATAACAGATACCCGGGAGTGAGTTACAGACTGGAATCTAATCGAGGGATTCGGGTGGTTTATATATAGAATAACAGATACCCGGGAGTGAGTTACAGACTGGAATCTAATCGAGGGATTCGGGTGGTTTATATATAGAATAACAGATACCCGGGAGTGAGTTACAGACTGGAATCTAATCGAGGGATTCGGGTGGTTTATATATAGAATAACAGATACCCGGGAGTGAGTTACAGACTGGAATCTAATCGAGGGATTCGGGTGGTTTATATATAGAATAACAGATACCCAGGAGTGAGTTACAGACTGGAATCTAATCGAGGGATTCGGGTGGTTTATATATAGAATAACAGATACCCGGGAGTGAGTTACAGACTGGAATCTAATCGAGGGGTTCGGGGTGGTTTATATATAGAATAACAGATACCCGGGAGTGAGTTACAGACTGGAATCTAATCAAGGGCTTTGGCGTGTTTTTTATATAGAATAACAGATATCCGGGAGTGAGTTACAGAATGGAATCTAATCGAGGGGTTCGGGGTGGTTTATATATAGAATAACAGATACCCGGGAGTGAGTTACAGAATGGAATCTAATCGAGGGGTTCGGTGTGGTTTATATATAGAATAACAGATACCCGGGAGTGAGTTACAGACTGGAATCTAATCGAGGGGTTCGGGGTGGTTTATATATAGAATAACAGATACCCGGGAGTGAGTTACAGACTGGAATCTAATCGAGGGGTTCAGGGTGGTTTATATATAGAATAACAGATACCTGGGAGTGAGTTACAGACTGGAATCTAATCGAGGAGTTTGGGTGGTTTATATATAGAATAACAGATACCCGGGAGTGAGTTACAGACTGGAATCTAATCGAGGGGTTCTGGGTGGTTTATATATAGAATAACAGATACCCGGGAGTGAGTTACAGACTGGAATCTAATCGAGGAGTTTGGGTGGTTTATATATAGAATAACAGATACCCGGGAGTGAGTTACAGACTGGAATCTAATCGAGGGGTTCTGGGTGGTTTATATCTAGAATAACAGATACCCGGGAGTGAGTTACAGACTGGAATCTAATCAAGGGCTTTGGCGTGTTTTTTATATAGAATAACAGATATCCGGGAGTGAGTTACAGAATGGAATCTAATCGATGGATTCGGGATTCTTGATCAATAAGGGGATCAGGGGTTACGGGGAGAAGGCAGGAGAACGGGAATAAGAACATATCAGCCATGATTGAATGGCAGAGCAGACTCGATCGGCCGAGTTCCCTAATTCTGCTCCTATGTCTTATGGGTGGTTTCTAGAAAGAATACCAGATACCCGGGAGTGAGTTACAGACTGGAATCTAATCGAGGGGATTGGGGTGGTTTATATATAGAATAACAGATAGCCGGGAGTGAGTTACAGACTGGAATCTAATCGAGGGGTTCTGGGGTGGTTTATATATAGAATAACAGATACCCGGGAGTGAGTTACAGACTGGAATCTAATCAAGGGGATTGGGGTGGTTTATATATAGAATAACAGATACCCGGGAGTGAGTTACAGACTGGAATCTAATCGAGGGGATTGGGGTGGTTTATATATAGAATAACAGATAGCCGGGAGTGAGTTACAGACTGGAATCTAATCGAGGGGTTCTGGGGTGGTTTATATATAGAATAACAGATACCCGGGAGTGAGTTACAGTCTGGAATCTAATCGAGGGATTCGGGTGGTTTATATATAGAATAACAGATACCCGGGAGTGAGTTACAGACTGGAATCTAATCGAGGGATTCGGGTGGTTTATAGATAGAATAACAGATACCCGGGAGTGAGTTACAGACTGGAATCTAATCGAGGGATTCGGGTGGTTTATATATAGAATAACAGATACCCAGGAGTGAGTTACAGACTGGAATCTAATCGAGGGGTTCGGGGTGGTTTATATATAGAATAACAGATACCCGGGAGTGAGTTACAGACTGGAATCTAATCAAGGGCTTTGGCGTGTTTTTTATATAGAATAACAGATATCCGGGAGTGAGTTACAGAATGGAATCTAATCGAGGGGTTCGGTGTGGTTTATATATAGAATAACAGATACCCGGGAGTGAGTTACAGACTGGAATCTAATCGAGGGGTTCGGGGTGGTTTATATATAGAATAACAGATACCCGGGAGTGAGTTACAGACTGGAATCTAATCGAGGGGTTCTGGGTGGTTTATATATAGAATAACAGATACCCGGGAGTGAGTTACAGACTGGAATCTAATCGAGGGGTTCGGGGGGGTTTATATATAGAATAACAGATACCCGGGAGTGAGTTACACACTGGAATCTAATCAAGGGCTTTGGCGTGTTTTTTATATAGAATAACAGATATCCGGGAGTGAGTTACAGAATGGAATCTAATCGATGGATTCGGGATTCTTGATCAATAAGGGGATCAGGGGTTACGGGGAGAAGGCAGGAGAACGGGAATAAGAACATATCAGCCATGATTGAATGGCAGAGCAGACTCGATCGGCCGAGTTCCCTAATTCTGCTCCTATGTCTTATGGGTGGTTTCTAGAAAGAATACCAGATACCCGGGAGTGAGTTACAGACTGGAATCTAATCGAGGGGATTGGGGTGGTTTATATATAGAATAACAGATAGCCGGGAGTGAGTTACAGACTGGAATCTAATCGAGGGGTTCTGGGGTGGTTTATATGTAGAATAACAGATACCCGGGAGTGAGTTACAGACTGGAATCTAATCGAGGGATTCGGGTGGTTTATATATAGAATAACAGATACCCGGGAGTGAGTTACAGACTGGAATCTAATCGAGGGATTCGGGTGGTTTATATATAGAATAACAGATACCCGGGAGTGAGTTACAGACTGGAATCTAATCGAGGGATTCGGGTGGTTTATATATAGAATAACAGATACCCGGGAGTGAGTTACAGACTGGAATCTAATCGAGGGATTCGGGTGGTTTATATATAGAATAACAGATACCCAGGAGTGAGTTACAGACTGGAATCTAATCGAGGGATTCGGGTGGTTTATATATAGAATAACAGATACCCGGGAGTGAGTTACAGACTGGAATCTAATCGAGGGGTTCGGGGTGGTTTATATATAGAATAACAGATACCCGGGAGTGAGTTACAGACTGGAATCTAATCAAGGGCTTTGGCGTGTTTTTTATATAGAATAACAGATATCCGGGAGTGAGTTACAGAATGGAATCTAATCGAGGGGTTCGGGGTGGTTTATATATAGAATAACAGATACCCGGGAGTGAGTTACAGAATGGAATCTAATCGAGGGGTTCGGTGTGGTTTATATATAGAATAACAGATACCCGGGAGTGAGTTACAGACTGGAATCTAATCGAGGGGTTCGGGGGGGTTTATATATAGAATAACAGATACCCAGGAGTGAGTTACAGACTGGAATCTAATCGAGGGATTCGGGTGGTTTATATATAGAATAACAGATACCCGGGAGTGAGTTACAGACTGGAATCTAATCGAGGGGTTCGGGGGGGTTTATATATAGAATAACAGATACCCAGGAGTGAGTTACAGACTGGAATCTAATCGAGGGATTCGGGTGGTTTATATATAGAATAACAGATACCCGGGAGTGAGTTACAGACTGGAATCTAATCGAGGGGTTCGGGGGGGTTTATATATAGAATAACAGATACCCGGGAGTGAGTTACAGACTGGAATCTAATCGAGGGGTTCAGGGGGGTTTATATATAGAATAACAGATACCCGGGAGTGAGTTACAGACTGGAATCTAATCGAGGGGTTCGGTGTGGTTTATATATAGAATAACAGATACCCGGGAGTGAGTTACAGACTGGAATCTAATCGAGGGGTTCGGTGTGGTTTATATATAGAATAACAGATACCCGGGAGTGAGTTACAGACTGGAATCTAATCGAGGGGTTCGGGGTGGTTTCTAGAAAGAATACCAGATACCCGGGAGTGAGTTACAGACTGGAATCTAATCGAGGAGTTCAGGATGGTTTATATACAGAATAACAGATACCCGGGAGTGAGTTACAGTCTGGAATCTAATCGAGGGGTTCGGTGTGGTTTATATATAGAATAACAGATACCCGGGAGTGAGTTACAGACTGGAATCTAATCGAGGGGTTCGGGGTGGTTTATATCTAGAATAACAGATAGCCGGAAGTGAGTTACAGACTGGAATCTAATCGAGGGGTTCAAGTTGGTTTATATATAGAATAACAAATACCCGGGAGTGAGTTACAGACTGGAATCTAATCGAGGGGTTCAGCGTGGTTTATATCTAGAATAACAGATAGCCGGAAGTGAGTTACAGACTGGAATCTAATCGAGGGGTTCAAGTTGGTTTATATATAGAATAACAAATACCCGGGAGTGAGTTACAGACTGGAATCTAATCGAGGGGTTCTGGGTGGTTTATATATAGAATAACAGATACCCGGGAGTGAGTTACAGACTGGAATCTAATCGAGGGGTTCAGGGGGGTTTATATATAGAATAACAGATGCCCGGGAGTGAGTTACAGACTGGAATCTAATCGAGGGGTTCGGGGTGGTTTATATCTAGAATAACAGATAGCCGGAAGTGAGTTACAGACTGGAATCTAATCGAGGGGTTCAAGTTGGTTTATATATAGAATAACAAATACCCGGGAGTGAGTTACAGACTGGAATCTAATCGAGGGGTTCAGCGTGGTTTATATCTAGAATAACAGATAGCTGGGAGTGAGTTACAGATTGGAATCTAATAGAGGGGTTCCGGGTGGTTTATATATAGAATAACAGGTACCTGGGAGTGAGTTACAGATTGGAATCTAATCGAGGGGTTCAGTGTGGTTTATATATAGAATAACAGATACCCGGGTGTGAGTTGCAGACTGGAATTTAATCGAGGGGTTCGGGGTGGTTTATATATAGAATAACAGATACCCGGGAGTGAGTTACAGACTGGAATCTAATCAAGGGGTTCGGGGTGGTTTATATATAGAATAACTGATACCCGGGAGTGAGTTACAGACTGGAATCTAATCGAGGGGTTCTGGGTGGTTTATATATAGAATAACAGATACCCGGGAGTGAGTTACAGACTGGAATCTAATCAAGGGCTTTGGCGTGTTTTTTATATAGAATAACAGATATCCGGGAGTGAGTTACAGAATGGAATCTAATCGAGGGGTTCTGGGTGGTTTATATATAGAATAACAGATACCCGGGAGTGAGTTACAGACTGGAATCTAATCAAGGGCTTTGGCGTGTTTTTTATATAGAATAACAGATATCCGGGAGTGAGTTACAGAATGGAATCTAATCGAGGGGTTCGGTGTGGTTTATATATAGAATAACAGATACCCGGGAGTGAGTTACAGAATGGAATCTAATCGAGGGGTTCGGGGTGGTTTATATATAGAATAACAGATACCCGGGAGTGAGTTACAGAATGGAATCTAATCGAGGGGTTCGGTGTGGTTTATATATAGAATAACAGATACCCGGGAGTGAGTTACAGACTGGAATCTAATCGAGGGGTTCGGGGTGGTTTATATATAGAATAACAGATACCTGGGAGTGAGTTACAGACTGGAATCTAATCGAGGGGTTCGGGATGGTTTATATATAGAATAACAGATACCCGGGAGTGAGTTACAGACTGGAATCTAATCGAGGGGTTCAGGGGTGGTTTATATATAGAATAACAGATACCCGGGAGTGAGTTACAGTCTGGAATCTAATCGAGGGGTTCTGGGTGGTTTATATCTAGAATAACAGATACCCGGGAGTGAGTTACAGTCTGGAATCTAATCGAGGGGTTTGGGGTGGTTTATATCTAGAATAACAGATACCCGGGAGTGAGTTACAGACTGGAATCTAATCGAGGGGTTCGGGGTGGTTTAGATATAGAATAACAGATACCCGGGAGTGAGTTACACACTGGAATCTAATCGAGGGGTTCAGGGTGGTTTATATATAGAATAACAGATACCCGGGAGTGAGTTACAGACTGGAATCTAATCGAGGGGTTTGGGATGGTTTATATATAGAATAACAGATACCCGGGAGTGAGTTACAGACTGGAATCTAATCGATGGATTCGGGATTCTTGATCAATAAGGGGATCAGGGGTTACGGGGAGAAGGCAGGAGAACGGGAATAAGAACATATCAGCCATGATTGAATGGCAGAGCAGACTCGATCGGCCGAGTTCCCTAATTCTGCTCCTATGTCTTATGGGTGGTTTCTAGAAAGAATACCAGATACCCGGGAGTGAGTTACAGACTGGAATCTAATCGAGGGGATTGGGGTGGTTTATATATAGAATAACAGATACCCGGGAGTGAGTTACAGACTGGAATCTAATCGAGGGGTTCTGGGGTGGTTTATATATAGAATAACAGATACCCGGGAGTGAGTTACAGACTGGAATCTAATCGAGGGGTTCAGGGTGGTTTATATATAGAATAACAGATACCTGGGAGTGAGTTACAGACTGGAATCTAATCGAGGGGTTCAGGGTGGTTTATATATAGAATAACAGATACCCGGGAGTGAGTTACAGACTGGAATCTAATCGAGGGGTTCGGGGTGGTTTATATATAGATTAACAGATACCCGTGAGTGAGTTACAGACTGGAATCTAATCGAGGGGTTCAGGGTGGTTTATATATAGAATAACAGATACCCGGGAGTGAGTTACAGACTGGAATCTAATCGAGGGGTTTGGGATGGTTTATATATAGAATAAGAGATACCCGGGAGTGAGTTACAGACTGGAATCCAATCGAGGCGTTCTAATGAATCTAATGAAGAGCTGAGGTGTGTGGTGTGATTGGATGGTACAGTACCTGGCTGTGCCACCTGATAACCAGCAGGACACTCTGTGTGCATCTCGCACTCGGTACACTCCAGTCCCTGCAGACAGTGATATCCCTCGCGACACTGACACTCGGTTTTTCTTTGGCTGGTGCAGTTCCTGCTCACTTCCAGGCCCCTGCCTGTGGGAAAGATGTGGGATGGAAGGTGACTAAATTATTGGTTCATGCTCCTGTCCCCTGTCCTGGGGCAAACTCTCACATTCATAGCCGCTCCTCAACTCAGGGCAGTTGGAGGGAATAATGGTGGCCAGCCCTACCCAGCATTCCTAACCCCTGTGTAAATCCGCCCCACCCTCCATCAACGCCACAGCTCTCCTCATTCCTTAGCATCAGGGCACATGTCTCGAACCTGATACACAGGAGCAGGAGGAAGTCAATCAGCCCTTCTCAAGTCTGTTATGCAGGAACAGGATGAGGCCCATTCAGCCCCTGTCAAGCCCTTACATAGGAACAGAAGAAATGCCATTCAGCCTTCTTAAGCCTGTTACACAGGACCAGGAGGGGCCCATTCAACCCCTGTTGAACCCGTTACAGAGGAACAGGGGGAGGCCCATTCAGCCCCTGTCGAGCCCTTACATAGGAACAGAAGAGATGCCATTCAGCCTTCTTAAGCCTGTTACACAGGTTCAGGAGGAGGCCAATTCAGCACTTCTCGAGCCTGTTACACAGGAACAGGAGGAAGCCCTGTTGGGCCCATTAAAGGAACATGAGAAGGCCCCTTCAGCCCGTCTTGAACCTATTGCCGGAACAGGGGGAGGCCCATTCGCCCCTCTCGAGCCTGTTACAGGAAAATGAGTGGGGCCATTGAGCCCTTGTCGAGCGTATAACACAGGAACAGGATGAGGCCCAATGAGCCCATTGTTATACAGGAATAGGAGCTCGCCTATTCAACCTCACCTGCTGCATCTCAGCTAATAGGTTCATTCACTCCTGATCCCAATCTAAATTCTATTTTCTCGGCTATGCCTCACATTAACTCCTACCCCATTCACACTGGGAAGTGAAGATGAATTCTAGGCCGAACATACGGTGATCACAGGAAGGGCACAGGTTGCATTTCCGGATATAATTCCAGTAGGCGGTGAACTCCCCTGGAGGACAAGATTCGCACTGCGTTGCTGACAGCTTTGAACATCTCCTCATGGCAAAGGATCCTGTCTCGAGGGAACCCAAAAACAACACATATTACTCACAGAATCACATCGGATTCAACAGGATCATCAATAGACAATAACAGGCCAACACCTTCCCTCTCCATGTACACTACAATTTCCCTCATTACTGACTCTACCCATCCACTTAATACCTTACACAATCACATGAACAATTTAACTATACATTGTCTCCATTAAACACTCCCAGGATGGGGTTAGATACAGAATAAAGCTCCCTCTGAACTGTCCTTATCAAAGACTCCCAGGACAGGTACAGTATGAGGGTAGATACAGACGGAAACTGCCTCTACACTGTCCCCACCAAACACTCCCAGGACAGGTACAGCACGGGGTTAGATACAGAGTTAAGCTCCCTCTACACTGTCCCCACCAAACACTCCCAGGACTGGTAGAGCACGGGGCTAGATACAGAGTAAATCTCCCTCTACACTGTCCCCATCAAACACTCCCAGGACAGATACAAACGGGGTTAGATACAGAGTAAAGCTCCTTCTACACTGTCCCCTAAAAAAACACCCCCAGGACATGTAGAGCACGAGGTTAGATACAGAGTAATGCTTCCTTTATACTGTCTCTATCATACACTCCAAGGACAGGTACAGCATTGGGTCAGTTTTGTGAGGGCCACGAAGAATCCAGCATGAGTTTGTAGAATCGAAAGAAATAACTTTATTTACGATTACATATTTATACAACAGCAGCAGTACTCGACCACTGCTCTCCCCTCTCTAGCTGGTTCCACACTGGCCAGCTATATTTATGCAGGTGGCTCTGCTAATGATTTCTCCGCCCTCTTCATTGGGGGAGCTCATGCTCACTGAGGATTGTGGGATAGGCAATAGTCCGCAGCCAGTAAAAATCAGGCAGGTTGTAACAGTCAGGTACAGAGTAAAGTTCCCTCTACACTGTCTCCATCAAACACTCCCAGGACAGGTACAGCACGGGTTAGATACAGAGTAAAGCTCCCTCTACACTGTCCCCATCAAACACTCCCAGGACAGGTACAGCACGGGGTTAGATACAGAGTAAATCTCCCTCTACACTGTCCCCATCAAACACTCCCAGGACAGGTACAGCATGGGGTTAGACACAGAGTAAAGCTCCCTCTACACTGTCCCCATCAAACACTCCCAGGACAGGTACAGCACGGGGTTCGATACAGAGTAAAGCTCCCTCTACACTGACCCATCAAACACTCCCAGGACAGGTACAGCATGGGGTTAGACACAGAGTAAAGTTCCCACCACCACATTGAAGTGCTTCCTACCTGGAGGACATTTTCCACAGCACTCTCTCAGCTCCTCATCGTAATATTGCCTTTCGCTGTCACAACTGCTACCCAATGGGGATAACGGGTTTGACCTGAACAGCTGGAGCTAGGGAGCAAGGGTGAGGGTCAGAGAGCAAAACGTTCATGGGTCAGTAACATTCATCAATCAAGGACTGAGATACGGATATAATTCCCAACCCGTCCAACCACCATTGAAATTATAGTGCCAAACTCTAATTGTTTCCGTATATAACAGGAAGAGCCATTGAGTCCCTCGCGAGCCTGTTACACAGGAACAGGAAGAGGCCCATTCAGCCGCTCTTGAGCCTGTTACACAGGAACAGGAAAAGGCCCATTCAGCTCCTCTCAAAACTGTTACACAGGAATAGGAGGAGGCCCATTCAGCCCCTCTCGAGCCTGTCATGCCATCATACTACACCCCGGCTGATCTCTAGCTTAACTCCAGCTACCTTTGGTTCTGTAACCTCTAATACAGATCCACAATGATTTGCATGTGTAGGTCCTGGTGTCATAGCTCCAAGTTTTCTGTTGACATAAAACTAGTTGGGAATGTGAAGAGTGCGGGCGTCTGAATGGGACGGCGCATCAAGGGGACTTGGACTGGCCAAATGCGTGGGCAGGAACAGGTTGGATACACTCGAACGTGGAATGAACCTTGGGGAGTTATCCACTTTGATAGGAGGTACAGAGAGGCAGAGTGTTGATGAGGGCAATGCAATTGGTTAGATCTATAGAGACTCCAGCAAGGCTTTTGATAAGGTCTCTCTGGCTGACTGGTCAAGAAAATGAGGGCCCTTGGCATCGAAGTGGCACATTAAATCTAAAATTAGCTGGGCGGCAGGAAGTAGAGGCTGATGGTAGAGTGATATATCTGTAATTCCAAGTCTGTCTCCAGTGGGGTTCTGTAAGGCCTGGTGCCCTTGCAATTTTTGACATAGGCTAATGATTAGGACTTAAACATAGAGGATACGATTCGTACCGCTCCCCATTGGGTCACTGTCTGTGCGGAGTCTGCACGTTCTCCCCGTGTCTGTGTGGGTTTCCTCCGGGTGCTCCGGTTTCCTCCCACAGTCCAAAGACGTGCAGGTTAGGTGGATTGGCCATGACAAATTGCCCTCAGTGACCAACAAGGTTAGGAAGGGTTATTGGGTTACAGGGATAGGGTGGAATTGAGGGCTTAAGTGGGTTGGTGCAGACTCGATGGGCTGAATGGCCTCCTTCTGCACTGTATGTTCTATGTTCTATGATCAAGAAGTTCACGGTTGGCACGAAAATGGGTGGTAGATAGTCATAGAGTTCGACAGCATAGAAAGAGGCCCTTCGGCCCATCTGCACCTATCTGTTCTAATCCCACTTTTAGCATTTGGTCCGTAGCCTTGTATGATCTGGCATTTAAGTGCTCACCTTCTGCACTGTAAATTCTATGAAATCTAAATCCTCCTTAAATGTTGTGAGGGTTCCCGCCTCCACCACCCTTTCAGGCAGCAAGTTCCAAATTTCCATCACCCTCTACGTGAAAATGTTTTTCCTCAAATCCCCTGTCCCTTACCTTAAATGTATGCCTCCTTGTTATTGACCCCTCTACTACCAAAGACTCCCAGGACAGGTACAGCATGAGGGTAGGTACAGACGGTTCCACAGAATCAATCCCCGCCTATCCAGCCTCTCTTCATATCCGCAACGCTCCAGCAACACCCTGGTGAAACTCCTCTGCACCCTCTCCAGTGCAATCACATCCTTCCTATAGTGTGGTGACCAGAACTGCACACAGTACTCCATCTGTGGCCTAACCAGTGTTTTGTATGGCTCCATCATAACCTCCCTACTCTCGGACTTCCGGTGGCGTTTGCGAGTGGGTCGGCCGCATCGAGAGGAGCTCCCGCTGGTGGCCACTATTTGCGGTGCTTTCGGGGGTTTCCCCGATCCTTCGCCCCCCCCCCCCCCTGATTATTGCCGGCCTTTGAGGCCGTCCCAGGTAGCAAGCGGGGCTGGTTTGAAGACCGCCGAGGAACCCTGCGCGGGTGTCTGGCGGCTGGTGCTGAGGAGTTGGGCCCAGCGCGCACGGAGGTCGGAGCAGCGGGGGGGCGGAGCCAAACGGAGGCCGAGGCGGCAGGACCGAAGCCAGGGCGCGATGTAGGTGAGAATCATCTACATCGGATGGCTCCCGCCTAGAATGTGGTAAGAAGGTTGAAGTCCGGTCCCAGGGAAACTCTGGAGGAATACAAAAAAGAAGAGAAAGAAGTTTTAAAGAAATTTGGTGAAAGTATTTTTTCCCCTTTTGTTTTGAAGGAAGGAAACATTTTTTTTTCTATAAAAATAAATAAGAAAAAAAAGATTGAAGAAGGAAAGAAGGGTGGGAAAAAAAGGAAAAATAATAAGCCTTTAAAGGATGAGAAGAGCAGCGTCGGAGAAGGGAGGAAACGCAGGCTCGTCATTGAATTAGAGGACGAGCAAAAGTGCTGACAAAATGGTGGATGCCAGACTGCATGGTGGGGCCGCACTACTTATGGTGGAGAAGATGACCGAGGTGATGGCGGTGGAGCTGGAAAAGCATTTTGCGAGGCACATGGAGGCTTTGAGGAAGGAGACGGCGGTCGCATTGAAGTAATTGGTGGAGGAGGCAATCGCCCCGGTGAGGGTAGCTGTGGCAAAGACGTTGGTCGAGGTGAGAGAGCAGGGCGAGAAGATGAAGGAAATGGAGGAGGCCGTGTCGCATCACAGCGACCAGTTCACCTCGATGGGGGATGAGCTGCGGAGGGCGGTGGAGGTCAACAGAGGACTCCGAGCAAAGCGCGAGGACTTGGCGAACCACTCGAGGCGGCACAATCTGAGAATTGTGGGCTTGCCCGAAAGGGCAAAGGGTCCAAGGCCAATGGAGTACTTTGCAGAGCTGATGGGGGAGGGTGAGAACCCCTCCCGATACGAGCTAGACCGAGCTCATCGATCATTAGGGCCGAAGCCCAAAGTGAATAAGCCGCCAAGAGCAGTAATTTTCTGCTTCCATAAGTACTGCACGAAGGAGAAGAAGGTGTTAAGCTGGGCGAAGCAGAAGCGCGAGGTGCAGTGGGATGGTGCTGGAGTTCGGATCTACCAGGACCTGACGGTGGAGTTGGCAAAAAGACGAGCGGCGTTCGGGCGAGTGAAGGCGGCACTGTAAAAAAAAACGGGGCGCGATTTGGTATGGTATACCCGGCGAAGCTGAGGGTGACGTATGATGCCACAGACTTTTATTTTGAGACAGTGGAGGCGGCTGAGGCGTTTGTGAGAGCAAAAGGCTTGGGACAGACGTGAGGAGCGGAGCTGGAAGAGAGATTGTGGACTGTGATTGGGGAGCTGGAAAATGTATAAGTGCTACAACTTTCTTTTTACTGACGTGTATTGTAATTTACTTCTCTTCACATTGTTACAGAGTTCAAGTTAATGGTTGGGTTGATTGGCATTTTGTGTTGCGACGGTTATATCTTATTTTAGTGAATTGTATGGATTGGATTGTTGTTTTTGTTTTTTCTTTCTCTGGGACTGGGTGGGAGGGGACGGTATATCTTGGCGGGGGGAGACACCCGCGTTCCCTAACTAAAGTCGGATAGTGAATGGAGGTGAAGTGAGAGTAGGGCTGTGGACATTGGAGTCTGGTTAGCAGGTTTTGATGGGTCTACGAGGCGAGCGAGTGGGGGTGGGGGGGGGGGGGGTGGGGGGGGGGGGGGGATTGGTGCTGGGAGGTGTTTTTTTGAGAGGAAATGTAGGGGGGGTTTTAGGAGGGGGGGGAAGGGGTTCAATGTTAATAATGGATAGGGGTGGGTCAAGCTCATGGGGCAGGACCCAATGGTATGATAATGGTGGATAAGAAGGGTGGGGTGGTGAGAGACCTCCAGTTAGGATAGTCACGTGGAACGTGAGGGGGTTAGGAGGTCCGGTCAAGAGGTCAAGGGTGCTTGCGCATCTTAAAAGTTTGAAAGCCGATGTAGCAATGCTGCAGGAGACTCAGTTTTTTAAAAAACATTTTTAAAATAAATTTAGAGTACCCAATTCATTTTTTCCAATTAAGGGGCAATTTAGCCAATCCACCTACCCTGCACATCTTCGGGTTGTGGGGCCGAAACCCACGCAAACACGGGGAGAATGTGCAAACTCCACACGGACAGTGACCCAGAGCCTGGATCGAATCTGGGACCTCGGCGCTGTGAGGCAGCAGGGCTAACCCACTGTACCACCGTGCTGCCCACAGGAGACTCACTTGAGGGTGAAGGACCAGGTGAGACTTAAAAAGGGCTGGGTGAGTCAGGTGTTTCAATCTGGATTTGACAGAAGGGCTCGAGGGGGTAGCGATAATGGGCAGCAAAAAAGTACGCTTCCAGATGGAGAAGGTGGTGGCAGATCAGGGGGGTAGATATGTGATTGTGACAGGGACGCTGGAGGGGAGGTTAGTGGCGCTGTTAAGTCTATACGGTCCCAATTGGGATGATGTGGGATTCGCAAAGAAGGTGATTGGGGCCATCCCTGACTTGGACACACACAAACTGATAGTGGGTGGGGACTGGAACTTGGTGCAGGAGCCAAGGTTGGACAGGTCACGGCCGCGCTCGCTGGTCCCATCAGGGGGGGCGAAGGCATGGCTGGGCTAATGGTGGAAATGGGTGGGGTGGACCCTTGGAGGTTTCTGCACCCGAGGAAACGGGAGTACTCGTTTTTCTCAGCAGTCCATGAGGTATACTCGCGGATCGACTTTTTCGTGGTGGGGTAGGCTTTGCTGGCTGGGGTTAAGGGGTCGGAATACTCGGCAATTGCAGTGTCAGATCATGCTCCGCATTGGGTGGATATGGTGCTGGAGAAGGGGGTAGCGCAGAGACCAGGGTGGGAATTAGATGTGGGACTTTTGGGGGACCAAGTGTCCTGTGACAAAATTGAAAAGTTAATTAAGGAATATGTAGGTTTCAACTGTACGGGTGAGGTTTCAAAGGCAGTTGTCTGGGAGGCTCTAAAGGCGGTGGTGAGGGTTGAGGTGATTTCGTTTAAGGCCAGGATGGACATAGAGGAGAGGTTGGAGCGGCAGAGGGTAATAGATGAGATGTTGGAGGTAGATAGGAGTTATGCAGAAGATGGGGACCCAGCGAAGCTGGAAAAGAGGAAGGAACTACAGGCGAGCTTTGACCGGCTACCTACCAGGAAGGTGGTGCGCCAACTGAGACGAGCAAGGGGTGCAGTTTATGAACATGGAGATAAGGCCATGTTAGCAGGTCAGCTCCAGAGGGAAGCAGCGGCAAGGGAAATTGTTCAGGTGAGGGATAGGGCAGAGAAGTTGGTGGTGGCTCCGGATCTGATTAACAAGGTTTTTGAGGAATTTTATGAGAGGTTGTACAGGTCAGAGCCACCTGGGGGAGACCGTGAGATGCAGGAATTTCTCGATGGGTTGGAGTACCCGAGGCGAGGGGAGGGGGACAGGGCTACATTAGAAGGAGCGACAGTGGAGCAGGAGATAAAGGATGCGATTGGGTGGATGCAGTCGGGGAAGGTGGCAGGGCCGGATGGGTTTCCGGTGGAATATTATAAAAAATTCAAGGATAAGCTGGCACCCCTGATGGTGGGGATGTTTGAAGAGGCGATAGGGAAGGGGGTGTTGCCACAAACTTTAGGACAGGCATCGATTTCCCAGTTGCGAAAAAAGATAAGGATCCGACGGAGTGTGGGTCGTATAGGCACATATCGCTTCTGAATGTGGACGCAAAAGTATTGGCGAAGGTACTGGCTGGTAGGCTGGAGGAGTGCCTCCCGAAGGTGATAGGTGAAGATCAGACAGGGTTCGTGAGAGGGAGGCAGCTCTTTTCAAACGTTAGAAGGGTATTGAACGTCGTTGTGGCACCGGCAGAGGGGAAGGAAACAGGTGGTTGTGGAACTGGACGCTGAGGAGGCGTTTGACCGGGTAGAATGGGGATACGAGATGGCAGTTCTGGAGCGGTTTGGGATTGGACCAAGATTTGTGAACTGGGTAAAGCTACTATATAAGGAGCCGAGGGTGAGTGTCCGCACAAACAACATCAGCTCGAGATACCTTTCTCTCCACCGTGGGACGAGGCAGGGATGTCCTATGTCCCCCCTGCTGTTTGCACTTGCGATTGTGCCATTGGCCATCGCATTAAGAAGTTCAGGGGTGTGTAAAGGAATAGTGCGGGTGGGGGATAGAGCATAGGGTGTCCTTATATGCCGACAACTTGCTGTTATACGTGTCGGAACCGAGTGTGTCGATAGGGGGAATATTGGAGTTGCTTTGAGTGTTTGGGTCTTTCTCGGGGTACAAGCTGAATCTAGACAAGAGTGAGTATTTTGTGGTGTCTCGGCCGGGGGTGGGGGGAGGGGTGGGGGGGGCTTCCATTCTGTAGAGCAGGGACTCACTTTAGGTACCTGGGGGTGCAGGTTGCCCGGGAGTGGGGGGGCTCCGCAGGTACAACATTTCAAGTTTGGTGGGGAGAGTGAAAGCTGATCTGGCAAGGTGGGATGGTCTCCTTCTGTTGCTGGCGGGTCGGGTACAGTCGGTTAAAATGAACGTGCTGCCGCGATTTCTGTTTATTTTTCAATGCCTGCCGAATTTCCTGCCAGAGGATTTTTTCAGAGAGATTGAGGGAAGGATTACTTCGTTCATATGAGGAGGGAAGGTGGCCAGAGTTAGAAAGATGCTCCTACAGAGGGGAAGGCAGGCAGGGGGTTTGGGTCTTCCGAACCTGATGTATTGCTACTGGGCGGCGAATGTGGAGAAGGTGCGGAGCTGGGTCAGAGGGGTTGATTCCCAGTGGGTCAGAGTGGAGGAGAGTTTGTGCAGGGGGTCGGGACTGAAAGCACTAGCAACAGCGCCGCTCCCGATAGCCCCGGGGAAATACTCAGGGAGTCCGGGAATAATAGCTTCATTGAGAATTTGGAGGCAGTTTCGCCAACACTTCGGGTTGGGGGCAGGGTCAAAGGAAATGCCGATCCGGGGGAACCACAGATTTGAGCCAGGGAGGTGGGATGGAAATTTTCGGAAATGGGAGGAGAAGGGGATTAAGACACTGAAAGATTTGTTTCTTAGGGGTCGGTTTGCAGGATTGAAGCAGCTGGAAGCGAAGTAGGGGCTGGAGCAGGGGGAAATGTTTAGAAACATGCAGGTTTGAGATTTTGCCAGAAAGGAGATACAGAGCTTCCCGGTGGAGCCGGCCTCCACATTGCTGGAGGAGGTGCTGACGACAGGGGGACTGGAGAAGTGGGTAGTGCCAGCAGTTTACTGAGCTATTTTGGAAGAGGAGAAGGCACCACTGGAAGGGGTCAAAGCAAAGTGGGAGGAAGAGTTGGGAGAGGTTATAGAGGAGGGGTTCTGGTGTGAGGTGCTCTGGAGAGTGAATGCCTCCACCTCGTGCGCGAGGTTGGACTGATATACCTGAAAGTGGTATACAGAGCACACATCACGAGGGCGAGGATGAGCCGATTCTTTGAAGGAGTAGAAGATGTGTGTGAACGTTGCGGGGGAGGGGCCCGCTAATCACGTTCATATGTTTTGCTCCTGTCTAAAGCTAGAGGATGACTGGAAGGAGGTTTTTAGGGTAATTTCCAAGGTGGTGCACGTGAAACTGGACCCGGGCCCCCGGGTGGCCATATTCGGGGTGTCGGACCAGCCAGGATTGGAAACGGGTGTGGAGGCAGATATCGTAGCCTTCGCCTCGTTGATCACCCGAAGGAGGATCCTGATGGGTTGGAGAGCAGCCTCTCCACCCTGTGCCGTGGCGTGGCGGGGGGACCTGTTGGAATTCTTGACTCTTGAGAAGGTTAAGTTTGAACTGAGGGGAAGGATGAAGGGGTTCTACAATTCATGGGCATTATTCATCATGCACTTTCAACAACTGGATTACATCGAACATTAGTTGGGGGGGGTGGGTGGGAGGGTTGGGGGGAAGGAGCGGTGGGTGTTGATGGTGACTATGGGTGATTCCTGATTCCTTTTTGTCATTTGTTTATGTGAACATGCGGGCCAATGTTTGGGGTTTGGTGGGAGGATGGGATCGTTGTTATTGACATGGGGATTGACATATTTGTTACTGATTATTGTTGGTGGGTGTAAATTTGGGAGAAAATATGAAAAAGGAGAATAAAAAATATTTTTAAAAAAAATAATCTCCCTGCTCTCATATTCTCTGCCTTGGCGAATAAAGGCAAGTATCCCATATGTTAACAGACAGTTGGGATAACTCAAGGCGTGTTGGCTTCATTGCAAGAGGACTTGAGTACCAGAGCAAGAATGTCTTAGAGCTGCACAGGGCCTTGGAGAGACCACACCTGGAGTATTGTGTACAGTTTTGGTCTCCTCATCTAAGAAAGGATATACTTGCCAGAGAGGGAGAGCAGCGAAGATTCACCAGACTGATTGCTGAGATGGCATGAGTGCAGTATAAGGAGAGATTGGTTCGACTGGGTCTGTATTCACTGGAATTTAGAAGAATGAGAGGGGCTCTCATTCAAAGGTGCTGCCAGGGCTGGACATACAGGAGGCAAGGATGTTGTTTCCTCTGGCTGGAGGGGTCCAGAACAAGGGCTCACAATCTCAGAATACAGAGTCGGTCTTTTGGCACTGAGATGAGGACAAACGTGGGTAACTGTGGAATTCCCTATCACAGAAAGCTGTGGAGGCCCAATCATTGAATGTATTAGGATGGAATTAAATAGATTTATCTTATAAAGGATATGATTCCAGCCTGTAACTCACTGCCGGGTATCTGTTATTCTATACATAAACCATCCCGAACCCCTCTATTAGATTCCAGTCTGTAACTCACTCCCGGGTATCTGTTAATCTATATATAAGCCATCCCGAACCCTTCTATTAGATTCCAGTCTGTAACTCACTCCCGGGTATCTGTTAATCTAGATATAGAATCATAGAATCATAGAAGTTTACAGCATGGAAACAGCCCCTTCGGCCCAACCAGTCCATGCCGCCCAGTTTTTCCCATTAAGCTAGTCCCAGTTGCCCGCACTTGGCCCATAACCCTCTATACCCATCTTACCCATGTAACTATCTAAATGCTTTTTAAAAGACACAATTGTACCCGCCTCTACTACTACCTCTGGCAGCACATTCCAGACACTCACTACCCTCTGAGTGAAGAAATTGCCCCTCTGGGCCCTTCTGAATCTCTCCCCTCTCACCTTAAACCTATGCCCTCTAGTTTTAGACTCCCCTACCTTTGGGAAAAGATGTTGACTATCTACGCCCCTCATTATTTTATAGACCTCTATAAGATCACCCCTAAGCCTCCTACGCTCCAAGGAAAAAAGTCCCAGGGATATTAGGGCCAGTGCTGGTCAAGGTTTTTAATGAGGCAAGGGATAGAGGGGTGCTGCACCCGATGATGTTGCAGTAAACCACCCAGAACCATTCTATTAGGTTCCAGTCTGTAACTCACTCCCGGGTATCTGTTATTCCATATAGAAACCACCCCAAACCCCTCGATTAGATTCCAGTCTGTAACTCACTCCCGGGTATCTGGTATTCTAGATATAAACCACCCGAACCCCTCGTTTGGATTCCAGTCTGTAACTCACTCCCTGGTATCTGTTATTCTGTATATAAACCACCCAGAACCCCTCTATTAGGTTCCAGTCTGTAACTCACTCCCGGGTACCTGTTATTCTGTATATAAACCACCCTGAACCCCTCATTTAGATTCCAGTCTGTAACTCACTCCCGAGTATCTGTTATTCTATATATAAACCACCCCAAACCCCTCGATTAGATTCCAGTCTGTAACTCACTCCCGGGTATCTGTTATTCTATATATAAACCACCCAGAACCCCTCGATTAGATTCCAGTCTGTAACTCACTCCCGGGTATCTGTTATTCTATATATAGTACGAAGTCTTACAACACCAGGTTAAAGTCCAACTGGTTTGTTTCGATGTCACAAGCTTTCGGAGCGCTGCTCCTTCCTCAGGATTCACCTGAGGAAGGAGCAGCGCTCCGAAAGCTAGTGACATCGAAACAAACCTGTTGGACTTTAACCTGGTGTTGTAAGACTTCGTACTGTGCTCAACCCAGTCCAACGCCGGCATCTCCACATCATTCTATATATAAACCACCCCGAACCCCTCGATCAGATTCCAGTCTGTAACTCACTCCCGGGTATCTGTTATTCTATATATAAACCACCCCAAACCCCTCGATTAGATTCCAGTCTGTAACCCACTCCCGGGTATCTGTTATTCTATGTAGGTCGGCACGGTGTGACACAGTGGGTCACGCTGCTGCCTCACAGCTCTAGGGTCCCGGTTTCAATTCCTGCCTCAGGTGACTGTCTGTGTGGATTTTGCACTTTCTCCCCTCATCTTCATGGGTTTCCTCCCACAATCCAAAGATGTGCAGGTATAATAATACTCTTTATTAGTGTCACAAGTAGGCTTACATTAGCACTGCAATGAAGTTCCTGTGAAAATGATTGGTCATGCTAAATTGCCCCTTAGTGTCCAAAACGTTCGGTGGAGTCTTGGGCTTAAGCTTAAGTAGGGTGCTCTTTCCAAGGGTCAGGTGGAGACTCAATGAGCTGAATGGCCTTCTTCTACACTGGAGGAATACTATGATATATATATAAATGACACCAAAACCTTTGATTAGTTCCCAGCATGTAATAAGGATTGCGGCCTAGATATCTAGCCTTTGCTGTTTATTGCCATATTGTCAAGGAGGAAGCTGTCCACCAAACTGGGCCTTTACTCTGAGGTAATACCTTCGCCTTATTCATCACTCGGACACGCAGAGAAGGCGAGTTTAATGAGGTCACGGGGATACGACACTGAATAAAATAAGAAACTAAGTTTTATTGACATAAACGATATATGCACTATCCGGTAGACTCCAATAGGTTCCTTCTGTTCGGTGCCTTCATGGCCATTTTTATATACACTGGGTAATTGAGATACTCTGCCCCTAGCGGGAGAGCTCGTACTCCGAAAGGCACACAGGAAGGACAAGCATTCCCACCCCGTAAGTTCCATGCTGGATATTACAGCGAGCACACTTTCAATCACTTTTTGAGATTCTGATGTATCAAGAAGAAAACAGGATACTCAAGGTCAAAACTCGCAGCGAACAACAGGCAGTGAGCTAACCTACCGACAAAAACATCAACCCTTGCTTAGAACTCCGCAACATGTAATGGGGTCACATCACACAGGATGACCTCGAAAGATGTCAAAAAAAATAGGCCGCAAAGCCTGCCTGTGGTTGGTGCGGTTGCTAAGCAGCAAGATGGCAAGGCACATGATATACATCATCCGCAGTGACCTACATCCGAGAGATTGTGTTATCAAAGTTCCGTTCCCAGACCCAAGAAATGGGTAACAAACAGAGTAAAGCTCCCAGTGCACTGCCCATCAAACATTCCCAGGATATGTACAGCACGGGGTTAGATACAGAGTAAAGCTCCCTCAACACAATCCCCCATCAAACACTCCCAGGACAGATACAGCACAGGATTATATAATGAGTCAAGCTCCCTCTACGCTGTCCTCCATCAAACACTACCAGGACAGGTACAACACGGGTTTAGATACTGAGTAAAGCTCTCTCTACACTGTCCCCATCAAACACTCCCAGGACAGGGACAGCACGGGGTTAGATACAGAGTAAAGATCCCTCTACACTGTCCCCATCAAACACTCCCAGGACAGGTACAGCACGGGGTTAGATACAGAGTAAAGCTCCCTCTACACTGTCCCCATCAAACACTCCCAGGACATGTACAGCACGGGGTTAGATACAGAGTAAAGCTCCCTCTACACTCTCCCCATCAAACATTCCGAGGATAGGTACAGCACAGGGTTAGTAAAGTTCCCTCTCTCTCTCACACACACATAGGGCATGATTTAACGGAAGAAAAAACAGATTCCGTTCTGAGTGGGATAACAATCTAATTCAGTTGTTACGTTTTTAACACAAAGGGTAGTGGGTGCCTGGACCTCGCTGTTGGAGGAGGTGTTGGAAGCAGGTACAATAATAACTTTTAGGTGGGGTCTTGACAAACAGATGAATCGGATGCGAATAGAGGGATACGGACCCCGGAAATGTTGATGCTTTTGGGCGGGATTCTCCACAATCGGCGCGATGTCCGCCGACCGGCGCCAAAAATGGCGCGAATCAGTCCGGCATCGCGCCGCCCCAAAGGTGCGGAATCCTCCGCATCTTGAGGGGCCGAGCCCTCACCTTGAGTGGCTAGGCCCGCGCCAGACTGACTTCCGCCCCGCCAACTGGCGAGAAAGGCCTCTGGTGCCCCCCCAGCTGGCGCGGAAATGACTTTGCCGTGCGGCGCATGCGTGGGAGCGTCAGCGGCCTCTCACGGCATCACCGCGCATGCGCAGTGGAGGGGGGTCTCTTCCACCTCCGCCATAGTGGAGACCATGGCGAAGGCGGAAGGAAAAGAGTGCCCCACGGCACAGGCCCGCCCGCAGATCGGTTGGCCCCTATCGCGGGCCAGGCCACCGTGGGGGCACCCCCCGGGGCCAGATCGCCCCGCGCCCCCCCACCCCCAGGACCCCGGAGCCTGCCCACGCCGCCTTGTCCCGCCGTTCAAAAGGTGGTTTGATTCTCGCCGGCGGGACAGGCATTCCAGCAGCGGGACTTCGGCCCATCGCGGGCCGGAGAATCGCGGGGGGGGGGCCCGCCAATCGGCGCGATTCCCACCCCCGCCGAATATCCGGTGCCGGAGAATTCGGCAACCGGCGGGGGCGGGATTCACGCCCCCCCTCGGCGATTCTCCGACCCGGCGGGGGGGTCGGAGAATCCCGCCCTTTAGGTTCAACAGGCAGCATGGTCAGCGCAGGCTTGGAGGGCCGAAGGGCCCGTTCCTGTGCTGTACCTTTCTTTGTTCTTTGACACTCTGTAATTTACTTAGCATAATTTTTAAATGGCGCCCCGATCTCTCGACATTCTGACACAACCTCCAGGTCCTTCCCCAACTGACCTATAAGGGGGTCATCGAGTCCCCCGCACCCCACCTCACATGGGCAGGGCACCCACATCCTGATCCCTGACGCAACACAATACCAGATTGGCACTGTGGCACTGCCAATCTAGCACCCTGACAAGCCTGGCAGTGCCACCTGAGCACCCCAACAATGCCAAGGTGCCTGGGTGGCATCAGCAGTGCCAGGGTGCCATGCTGCGCAGATACCTCCGATCGCCTCGGAGACCCCCCCCCCAAGTGCTGTTCCACCTGGTGCCTGCTTGTGTGCGGACGAGTATTAAATGGCGCCTGGCTGGGGTCTCCTTGGCGATGTTGGTAGATCCCGGGAGCCGGTTCGATCTGGCGTTGGCAGAGTTAAATAAGTTTTGAAACTCACTGAACACTGCAAGTCTGGGTCCCGCCTATTGTGGGCGGGATCCGGATCACAACCTGGAACAACCATCGGGAATCCTGGGAGAGGCCTCTCGTGGGATCTACCAGCTGGGTCCTGTCCCGATTCCGGCAGGTCCTGGTCGCACCCATAATCTCTCTCCCTCCCCCACACAGTGGGACGAATTCTCAAATCGTTGCGATTCCCTGTTCCCACCGGCAGTGGGAACCTCCGATAGCAGGTTTCCTGGCGGTGTGGGAGGTTACAACGGGAAACCCCATTGACAAGCGGTGGGAAGATAGAATCACCCCGCCAGCGAACGGTGTGTCACCGAGAAACATGCGGCTGCGGGACCGGTGAGTCCGCCTAGTCTCTCTCACACACACAATCTCTCCCTCCTCCTCTCTCTCACACCCTCTCTCCCCCTGTCTCTCACACCCTCTCTCCCCTCTGTCTCTCACCCCCCCGCTCTCACACACACAATCTCTCTCCCCCTCTCACACCCTCTCTCCCCCTCTGTCTCTCACACCCTCTCTCCCCCTCTGTCTCTCACCCCCCCGCTCTCACACACACAATCTCTCTCCCCCTCTCTCTTTCTCCCCTCTCACACCCTCTCTCCCCCTCTGTCTCTCACCCCCCCGCTCTCTCACACACAATCTCTCTCCCCCTCTCTCTCTCTCCCCCCTCACACCCTCTCTCCCCCTGTCTCTCACACCCTCTCTCCCCCTCTGTCTCTCACCCCCCCGCTCTCTCACACACAATCTCTCTCCCCCTCTCTCTCTCTCCCCCCTCACACCCTCTCTCCCCCTCTCTCTCTCCCCCTCTGTCTCTCACACCCTCTCTCCCCCTGTTTCTCACACCCCCCTCTCTCATACGCACAATCTCTCTCCCCCTCTCTCACACCTCTCTCTCTCACACACTTTCTCACATTCTCTCTCACACATAATTTTGCCCGCTCTTTCTCTCTCTTGCTCTCTCTCTCTCTCGCCCTCTCTCTCTCTCGCCCTCCCTCTCACATTCTCTCTCCCCTCTCTCTCTCACACCCTCCCTCTCTCTCCCTCACATTCTCTCTCCCCCCCCCTCTCTCTCTCTCACATCCTCTCTCACCCCCTCTCTCTCACACCCTCCCTCATATTATCTCTCCCCCTCTCTCTCTCACACCCTCTCTCACACCCTCCCTCTGACACCCCCTCTCACACAATCTCTCTCCCCTCTCTCTCTCTTCCTCTCCCTCATACCCTCCCCCACACCTTCTCCCTCTCTCACACACACACCTTCTCTCCCCCTCTCTCTCTCCCCTCGCTCTCACACCTTCTATCCCTCTCCCCCTTGCTCACACCTTCTCTCTCCCTCTCTCTCACATCCTCTCTGTCACACTCTCTCCCACCCTCTCTTTCACACCTCTCCCTCACACTCTTTCTCTCATACACAATCTCTCTCTCCCCCTCTCACATAATTACTCTCTCTCCCACACACAGGGCGGGATTCTCCCGCAACTGGCCGGATGGCCCGACACCGGCACCAAGGGCGGCGCAAACTACTCCGGCGTCGGGCTGCCCCGAAGTTGCGGAAGCCTCTGCATTTCCGGGCGCCGGCGGGGTTGGCGCATGCGCGGAACCGCCAGCGTGTTCTGGTGCATGCGCAAAACTGGCAGCATGTTTCCTGCGCATGCGCAGGGGGATTCTTCTCTGCGCCGGCCATGGCGCTCCACTCCTTACAGAGGCCGGCGCGGAGGGAAAGAGTGCCCCCACGGCACAGGCCCGCCTGCAGATCGGTGGGCCCCGATCGGAGGCCAGGCCCCCATAGGAGGCCCCCACCGGGACCAGATCCTCCCCCCCCCCTCCCCCCCGAGGACTCCGGTAGCTGCCCCCCCAAGCCAGGTCCTGCCGGGATGGACCATGTCCATTTTACGCCGGCGGGACTGGCTGAAAACGGGTGGCTGCTCGGCCCATCGGAGCCCGGAGCCGCTGCCAACGCCCCATGATCCCCACCCGAAAACCGGCACCGGAGAATTCGACAGATGGCGGCGGAGCGGCGGGGTGGGATTCAACCCGCCCCCCCCCAGCGATTCCCCGACCCGGCGGGGGGGGTCGGAGCATCCCACCCACAATCTCTCAGCCTCTCTCTCACACCAAATGGAGGGAATTCTCCCAGCCCTGGGCCGGGACGTAGAAACCCGGCGAACAGCCGACCCCGCCCCGCGCCGGCACGCGATTCTCCGCAGAGAATCGGCGGCAGTGGCACCGGCGTGGTTGGCGTGGCGCCAACGTGATTGGCGCAGCGCCGGTCGCGGGCTGCTCTACGCGGCCGGCCTGCCGAATCTCCGGCCCGGAAAGGCCTCGCGGCCGTAAGAAAAGAATTCAGTCCCGCCGGCGGAGTTCTAACCTGCTCTGGGCCAGCGGGGCCTCGGCGTTGAAGGGTCAGGTGGCGACCTGTGGGGGTGGGGGGGGGGAGGGGGGAGGGTGCTCCGACCCCAGGGGGGCCTCCGATGTGGCCTGGCCCGCGATTGGGGCCCACCGATCGGCGGGCCGGCCTGGGTGGCTGGGGGCCTCCTTTCCTGAAGGAGGCCACTGCGCATGCGCAGATCCCGCGGCACACAGTTCGTGAACCACTCCAGCACTGTACTGGCCCCCTGTAGGGGCCAGAATTAGTCCTGGGAGCAGCCCATTCGCGCCATCGTAAACGCTCTGCTGCGGGATTGGAGAATCCCGCCGAATGTTTCTCTCTCTCACACACAATGGGCTGGAATATCCGATTCTGGGGCCATGTCCCCAGTCTGGCATGGGAACAGTGGCATTTTACGTCAGAAAAACTGGCGCAAAACGACCAGCGATTCCCCGTTTTGCTGGGGGCTAGCAGGACGGCAGCGCAGAGCACCCGGCTCTAACTGCCGATACGCCCTGGAGAATTGCCAGGTCCGTGGCCGCGCATGCGCACGGCGGTGGCTTGCAGTGGCCATGCCGTGCTACATGGTTGCCATTCGCGGACCTGGCACGCGAAATAGTTCCCACTGCAGCCGGCTCACGCGCCCTGGACCATCTCAGTGCCCCCAGTCCCGGACAATGTTCCCCCCCGGTCGGCCCTTCCCCGACTGTGGCGGCGCTGGACTGAGTCCACAGCTGCCATGCCGAGTTCCAGACGGATGAGACCATCAGAGACCCACGCCGTCTGGAACTCTGCCGGTCGGGGGCGGAGCATCGGGGGCGGGCCTCAGGCAATGTCCTGAGGCCATCGATACGTGGCGTGCGAGTACACCGCTTTGGAGGGGGCAGAGCATCGCAAAGGCGGCGCCGCTCCGATTCTGTCGTAAACCATCCCGGCGCAAACTGTGTGGCACGCCAACCTGCGCGTGCACGGTGGCCTCCCTCAACGTGCCGGCCCCGACGCAAAATAGTGCGGGAGTTCAGGGGCCGGCGCGTAAGAAAATAGGCCCGGGGAGCGAGAGGCTGGCCCACTGATCAGTGGGCCCCGATCGTGGGCCAAGCCCCATCGGAGGCCCCCCCCCCCGGAGTCGGGCCGCCCCCCCACAGGCCGCCCCCGACCCTGCGCGCAGAGTTCCCGTCGGCTGCGACCAGGTGTGGACGGCGCCGGTGGGTCTCTGCCTTTTTAGAGCGGACGCTCGGCACATCCGGGCCGGAGAATCGGCAGAAGGCCGCATCGAGCGCCCCGCGACACGCCAAACGCGCCGGCACCGATTCTCCGCTCCCCACACACACAATCTCTCCCCCTCACTCTCCTCTCTCACACACACAATCTCTCCCTCACTCTCCCACACACACAATCTCTCCCCCTCACTCTCTCCCACACACACGATCTCTCCCCCTCACTCTCTCCCACACACAATCTCTCCCCCTCACTCTCCTCTCCCACACACACAATCTCTCCCTCACTCTCCCACACACACAATCTCTCCCCCTCACTCTCTCCCACACACAATCTCTCCCCCTCACTCTCCTCTCCCACACACACAATCTCCCCCTCACTCTCTCCCACACACACGATCTCTCCCCCTCACTCTCTCCCACACACAATCTCTCCCCCTCACTCTCTCCCACACACACAATCTCTCCCCCTCACTCTCTCCCACACACAATCTCTCCCCCTCACTCTCCCACACACACAATCTCTCCCTCACTCTCCCACACACACAATCTCTCCCCCTCACTCTCTCCCACACACAATCTCTCCCCCTCACTCTCCTCTCCCACACACACAATCTCCCCCTCACTCTCTCCCACACACACGATCTCTCCCCCTCACTCTCTCCCACACACATTCTCTCCCCCTCACTCTCTCCCACACACACAATCTCTCCCCCTCACTCTCTCCCACACACAATCTCTCCCCCTCACTCTCCTCTCCCACACACACAATCTCTCCCTCACTCTCCCACACACACAATCTCTCCCTCACTCTCCCACACACACAATCTCTCCCTCACTCTCCCACACACACGATCTCTCCCTCACTCTCTCCCACACACACAATCTCTCCCTCACTCTGCCACACACACGATCTCTCCCTCACTCTCCTCTCCCACACACACAATCTCTCCCTCACTCTCCCACACACACAATCTCTCCCCCTCAGTCTCTCCCACACACACGATCTCTCCCTCACTCTCCCACACACACAATCTCTCCCCCTCACTCTCTCCCATACACACAATCTCTCCCTCACTCTCCCACACACACAATCTCTCCCTCACTCTCCCACACACACAATCTCTCCCTCACTCTCCTCTCCCACACACACAATCTCTCCCCCTCACTCTCCTCTCCCACACACACAATCTCTCCCTCACTCTCCCACACACACAATCTCTCCCTCACTCTCCCACACACACGATCTCTCCCTCACTCTCCTCTCCCACACACACAATCTCTCCTTCACTCTCCCACACACACGATCTCTCCCTCACTCTCCCACACACACGATCTCTCCCTCACTCTCCTCTCCCACACACACAATCTCTCCCTCACTCTCTCCCACACACACAATCTCTCCCTCACTCTGCCACACACACAATCTCTCCCTCACTCTCCCACACACACAATCTCTCCCTCACTCTCCTCTCCCACACACACAATCTCTCCCTCACTCTCTCCCACACACACAATCTCCCCCTCACTCTCTCCCACACACACAATCTCTCCCTCACTCTCCCACACACACAATCTCTCCCTCACTCTCCTCTCCCACACACACAATCTCTCCCTCACTCTCCCACACACACGATCTCTCCCTCACTCTCTCCCACACACACGATCTCTCCCTCACTCTCCTCTCCCACACACACAATCTCTCCCCCTCACTCTCTCCCACACACACGATCTCTCCCTCACTCTCCTCTCCCACACACACAATCTCTCCCTCACTCTCCCACACACACGATCTCTCCCTCACTCTCTCCCACACACACGATCTCTCCCTCACTCTCCTCTCCCACACACACAATCTCTCCCCCTCACTCTCTCCCACACACACGATCTCTCCCTCACTCTCCTCTCCCACACACACAATCTCTCCCTCACTCTCCCACACACACGATCTCTCCCTCACTCTCTCCCACACACACGATCTCTCCCTCACTCTCCTCTCCCACACACACAATCTCTCCCCCTCACTCTCTCCCACACACACAATCTCCCCCTCACTCTCTCCCACACACACAATCTCTCCCTCACTCTCACACACACACAATCTCTCCCCTCACTCTCTCCCACACACACAATCTCCCCCTCACTCTCTCCCACACACATGATCTCTCCCTCACTCTCCTCTCCCACACACACAATCTCTCCCCCTCACTCTCTCCCACACACACAATCTCTCCCCTCACTTTCTCCCACAAACACAATCTCTCCCTCACTCTCCTCTCCCACACACACAATCTCTCCCTCACTCTCCTCTCTCACACACACAATCTCTCCCTCACTCTCCTCTCTCACACACACAATCTCTCCCCTTCACTCTCTCCCACACACACGATCTCTCCCTCACTCTCCTCTCCCACACACACAATCTCTCCCCCTCACTCTCTCCCACACACACAATCTCTCCCCCTCACTTTCTCCCACAAACACAATCTCACCCTCAGTCTCCTCTCCCACACACTCAATCTCTCCCTCACTCTCCCACACACACGATCTCTCCCTCACTCTCCCACACACACGATCTCTCCCTCACTCTCCTCTCCCACACACACAATCTCTCCTTCACTCTCCCACACACACGATCTCTCCCTCACTCTCCCACACACACGATCTCTCCCTCACTCTCCTCTCCCACACACACAATCTCTCCCTCACTCTCTCCCACACACACAATCTCTCCCTCACTCTCCCACACACACAATCTCTCCCTCACTCTCCCACACACACAATCTCTCCCTCACTCTCCTCTCCCACACACACAATCTCTCCCTCACTCTCTCCCACACACACAATCTCCCCCTCACTCTCTCCCACACACACAATCTCTCCCTCACTCTCCCACACACACAATCTCTCCCTCACTCTCCTCTCCCACACACACAATCTCTCCCTCACTCTCCCACACACACGATCTCTCCCTCACTCTCTCCCACACACACGATCTCTCCCTCACTCTCCTCTCCCACACACACAATCTCTCCCCCTCACTCTCTCCCACACACACGATCTCTCCCTCACTCTCCTCTCCCACACACACAATCTCTCCCTCACTCTCCCACACACACGATCTCTCCCTCACTCTCTCCCACACACACGATCTCTCCCTCACTCTCCTCTCCCACACACACAATCTCTCCCCCTCACTCTCTCCCACACACACGATCTCTCCCTCACTCTCCTCTCCCACACACACAATCTCTCCCTCACTCTCCCACACACACGATCTCTCCCTCACTCTCTCCCACACACACGATCTCTCCCTCACTCTCCTCTCC
Source organism: Scyliorhinus torazame (assembly GCF_047496885.1). Classification (NCBI taxonomy): domain Eukaryota; kingdom Metazoa; phylum Chordata; class Chondrichthyes; order Carcharhiniformes; family Scyliorhinidae; genus Scyliorhinus; species Scyliorhinus torazame. The sequence continues at coordinate 72,723,804 of NC_092722.1, read as the reverse complement.
CACACACACAATCTCTCCCCCTCACTCTCTCCCACACACACAATCTCCCCCTCACTCTCTCCCACACACACAATCTCTCCCTCACTCTCACACACACACAATCTCTCCCCCTCACTCTCTCCCACACACACAATCTCCCCCTCACTCTCTCCCACACACATGATCTCTCCCTCACTCTCCTCTCCCACACACACAATCTCTCCCCCTCACTCTCTCCCACACACACAATCTCTCCCCCTCACTTTCTCCCACAAACACAATCTCTCCCTCACTCTCCTCTCCCACACACACAATCTCTCCCTCACTCTCCTCTCTCACACACACAATCTCTCCCTCACTCTCCTCTCTCACACACACAATCTCTCCCCCTCACTCTCTCCCACACACACGATCTCTCCCTCACTCTCCTCTCCCACACACAATCTCTCCCCCTCACTCTCTCCCACACACACAATCTCTCCCCCTCACTTTCTCCCACAAACACAATCTCACCCTCAGTCTCCTCTCCCACACACACAATCTCTCCCTCACTCTCCTCTCTCACACACACAATCTCTCCCTCAGTCTCCTCTCCCACACACACGATCTCTCCCTCACTCTCCTCTCTCACACACACAATCTCTCCCCTCACTCTCTACCACACACACGATCTCTCCCTCACTCTCCTCTCCCACACACACAATCTCTCCCCCTCACTCTCTCCCACACACACAATCTCTCCCCCTCAGTCTCTCCCACACACACGATCTCTCCCTCACTCTCCCACACACACAATCTCTCCCCCTCACTCTCTCCCACACACACGATCTCTCCCTCACTCTCCTCTCCCACACACACAATCTCTCCCCCTCACTCTCTCTCACACACACGATCTCTCCCCCTCACTTTCTCCCACAAACACAATCTCTCCCTCACTCTCCTCTCTCACACACACAATCTCTCCCTCACTCTCCTCTCTCACACACACAATCTCTCCCCCTCACTCTCTCCCACACACACGATCTCTCCCTCACTTTCTCCCAAACACAATCTCTCCCTCACGCTCCTCTCTCACACACACAATCTCTCCCTCACTCTCCTCTCCCACACACACAATCTCTCCCTCACTCTCCTCTCTCACACACACAATCTCTCTCCCTCACTCTCCCACACACACAATCTCTCCCCCTCACTCTCTCCCACACACACGATCTCTCCCCCTCACTTTCTCCCACAAACACAATCTCTCCCTCACTCTCCTCTCCCACACACACAATCTCTCCCTCACTCTCCCACACACACAATCTCTCCCCCTCACTCTCTCCCACACACACAATCTCTCCCTCACTCTCCTCTCCCACACACACAATCTCTCCCCTTCTCCCACACACACAATCTCTCCCTCACTCTCCTCTCCCACACACACAATCTCTCCCCCTCTCTCCCACACACACAATCTCTCCCTCACTCTCCTCTCCCACACACACAATCTTTCCCCCTCTCTCCCACAAACACAATCTCTTCCCCTCTCCCACACAACCACAATCTCTCTCCCTCTCACTCCCACAAACGCAATCTCTCCCGCTCACTCTCTCTCACAAACACAATCTCTCCCCCTCATTCTCTCTCACAAACACAATCTCTCCCCCTCTCATACACGCACAATATCTCCCTCTCTCCCATCCACAATCTCTCCCCCTCACTCTCTCCCAAACACAATCTCTCCCCCTCTCCCACAAACACAATCTCTCCCCCTCTCCCACAAACACAATCTCTCCCCGTCTCCCACATACACAATCTCTCCCCCTCTCCCACAAACACAATCTCTCCCCCTCTCCCACACAAACACAATCTCTCTCCCTCTCACTCCCACAAACACAATCTCTCCCCCTCACTCTCTCTCACAAACACAATCTTTCCCCCTCATTCTCTCCCACAAACATGATCTCTCCCCCTCACTCTCTCCCACACACACAATCTCTCCCCCTCACTTTCTCCCACAAACACAATCTCTCCCTCACTCTCCTCTCCCGCACACAATCTCTCCCTCACTCTCCCACAAACACAATCTCTCCCCCTCACTCTCTCCCACACACACAATCTCTCCCTCACTCTCCTCTCCCACACACACAATCTCTCCCCTTCTCCCACACACACAATCTCTCCCCCTCACTCTCTCCCACACACTCTCCCTCACTCTCTCCCACACACTCTCTCCCGGTCTCTCTTCCCCTCTCTCACACACAATCTCTCCCCCTCTCTCCCACAAGCACAATCTCTTCTCTCCCCCACACACACAATCTCTACCCCTCTCTCCCACAAACACAATCTCTTCCCCTCTCTCTCCCACACACAATCTCTCCCACTCTCTCGCACACACACAATCTCTCCCCCTCTCTCCCACAAACACAATCTCTCCCCTCTCCCAAACACAATCTCTCCCCCTCTCCCACAAACACAATCTCTCCCCCTCCCTCCCACAAACACAATCTCTACCCCACACATTCTCACACACACACTCTCTGTCTCCCCCTCTCCCACACAGTCTCTCTCTCACACACACACACTCACACTTTCTCACTCACAATCTGTCTCCCTCACAGTATCTCTCCCTCACACACACATTCCCTCTCACACTCTTACTCACAATGTCTCCCTCACACACAGTCTCTCTCCCTCACACACACATTCCCTCTCATACTCTCTTACTCACAATGTCTCCCTCACACTCAGTCTCTCTCCCTCACACATACATTCCCTCTCACACTCACTCACAATCTGTCTGCCTCAAACACACACGGTCTCTCTCCCTCCCACACACACATTCCCTCTCTCACATTCTCACTCACAGTCTTCTCCCTCACACACACACTCACCATTCCCACAGCCTCTTCCTCAGAGTTTCATCATTCCCTCTCCCTCCCCCACCACCAACCTCCCCCTCTCAATTCTTCAATCCCTCACCGACCCACCTCCCTCTCAATCCCTCCAAGCCCACCCGAACGATCTCCTAGACGACATTAAATGTTGGAAAACACTCACAGAGATCCCGAGGAGACAGAGCGAGGAGAGTACTTTTTGTCCGGGGCGCTTCATTTTGACAGAAGGAGGGGATCTTGCGCAATTGCTGGGCGAGCTGTCGAGCGATTGAGGAAGTGCGATGGGAGAGCCGTGTGATTTCCCGGAGAGAGTGGGCGATGGATGGGGGTCGCTGTGCGGGTGGGAGAGAGCAGCTAAGCTGGAGGTCAGAGACCCCCCATGTCCTGCCCGAGCTGGGCGCCGAGGTGAGGGGGGTAAAGCTCGCAGGGGTTACACACCCTCGTGGAGGGGGGCAGGGAAACTGGCCCTGTGTCAATGTCACATTCTCCAGCCATGAGTCACAATTTTTTTCGGAAATATATGTTAAACAAAACATAAAAATTACACAACCGCCCCAAAGACCAACTTACAGTTTATCATCTCCCCTTTTCAAACAGAGCCCAACTTCACCCTCCTCCAGATAAGAGCCCATGTCCCCTCACACCCATACATCCCTCACTCAATACCCCCTCACTCAATAATACCTCCTCACACCCATACATCCCTCACTCAATACCCCCTCACTCAATAATACCTCCTCACACCCATACATCCCTCACTCAATACCCCCTCACTCAATAATGCCTCCTCACACCCATACATCCCTCACTCAATACCCCCTCACTCAATAATACCTCCTCACACCCATACATCCCACACTCAATACCCCCTCACTCAATAATACCTCCTCACACCCACACATCCCTCAATACCCCCTCACTCAATAATACCTCCTCACACCCATACATCCCTCACTCAATACCCCCTCACTCAATAATACCTCCTCACACCCACACATCCCTCACTCAATACCCCCTCACTCAATAATGCCTCCTCACACCCATACATCCCACACTCAATACCCCCTCACTCAATAATACCTCCTCACACCCATACATCCCTCACTCAATACCCCCTCACTGAATAATACCTCCTCACACCCATACATCCCTCACTCAATACCCCCTCACTCAATAATACCTCCTCACACTCATACGTCCCTCACTCAATACCTCCTCACCCAATAATACCTCCTCACACCCATACATCCCTCACTCAATACCCCCTCACTCAATAATACCTCCTCACACCCACACATCCCTCACTCAATACCCCCTCACTCAATAATACCTCCTCACACCCACACATCCCTCACTCAATACCCCCTCACTCACTAATAACTCCTCACACCCACACATCCATCACTCAATACCACCTCACTCACTAATACCTCCTCACACCACACATCCCTCACTCAATACCCCCTCACTCACTAATACCTCCTCACACCAACACATCCCTCACTCAATACCCCCTCACTCAATAATACCTCCTCACACCCATACATCCGTCACTCAATACCCCCTCACTCAATAATACCTCCTCACACCCATACATCCCTCACTCAATACCCCCTCACTCAATAATACCTCCTCACACCCATACATCCGTCACTCAATACCCCCTCACTCAATAATACCTCCTCACACCCATACATCCGTCACTCAATACCCCCTCACTCAATAATACCTCCTCACACCCATACATCCCTCACTCAATACCCCCTCACTCAATACCTCCTCACACCCATACATCCATCACTCAATACCCCCTCACTCAATAATACCTCCTCACACCCATACATCCCTCACTCAATACCCCCTCACTCAATAATACCTCCTCACACCCATACATCCGTCACTCAATACCCCCTCACTCAATAATACCTCCTCACACCCATACATCCCTCACTCAATACCCCCTCACTCAATAATACCTCTCTCACACCCATACATCCCTCACTCAATACCCCCTCACTCAATAATACCTCCTCACACCCATACATCCCTCACTCAAAACCCCCTCACTCAATAATACCTCCTCACACCCATACATCCCTCATTCAATACCCCCTCACTCAATACCCCCTCACTCAATAATACCTCCTCACACCCATACATCCCTCATTCAATACCTCCTCACTCAATACCCCCTCACTCAATAATACCTCCTCACACCCATACGTCCCTCATTCAATACCCCCTCACTCAATAATACCCCCTCACTCAATAATACCTCCTCACATCCATACATCCGTCACTCAATACCCCCTCACTCAATAATACCTCCTCACACCCATACATCCCTCACTCAATACCCCCTCACTCAATAATACCTCCTCACATCCATACATCCCTCACTCAATACCCCCTCACTCAATAATAGCTCCTCACACCCATACGTCCCTCATTCAATATCTCCTCACTCAATACCTCCTCACTCAATACACCCCATAGATCCCTCACTCAATATCTCCTCACTCACTAATACCTCCTCACACCCATACATCCCTCAGTCAATACCTCCTCACTCAATACCTCCTCACTCAATACACCCCATAGATCCCTCACTCAATATCTCCTCACTCACTAATACCTCCTCACACCCATACAACCCTCACTCAATACCCCCTCACTCAACAATACCTCCTCACACCCATACATCCCTCATTCAATACCTCCTCACTCAATACCCCCTCACTCAATAATACCTCCTCACACCCATACATCTGTCACTCATTACCCCCTCACTCAATAATACCTCCTCACACCCATACATCCCTCACTCAATACCCCCTCACTCAATAATGCCTCCTCACACCCATACATCCCTCACTCAATACCCCCTCACTCAATAATACCTCATCACACCCATACATCCCTCACTCAAAACCCCCTCACTCAATAATACCTCCTCACACCCATACATCCCTCATTCAACACCTCCTCACTCAATACCCCCTCACCCAATAATACCTCGTCACACCCATACGTCCCTCACTCAATACCCCCTCACTCAATAATACCTCCTCACACCCATACATCCCTCACTCAATACCCACTCACTCAATAATACCTCCTCACACCCATACATCCCTCACTCAATACCCCCTCACTCAATACCCCCTCGCTCAATAATACCTCCTCACACCCATACATCCCTCATTCAATACCACATACATCCCTCACTCAATACCCCCTCCCTCAATACACCCCATACATCCCTCACTCAATACCACCTCCCTCAATACATCCCATACATCCCTCACTCAATTCTCCCTCCCTCAATACACCCCATACATCCTTTACTCAATACCCTCACTCAATACACCACATACATCCCTCACTCAATACCCCCTCCCTCAATGCACCCCATACATCCCTCACTCAATACCCCCTTCCTCAATACACCTCATACATCCTTCATTCAATACCCCTCACTCAATACACCACATACATCCCTCACTCAATACCCCCTCTCTCAATACATCCCATACATCCCTCACTCAATAGCCCCTCACTCAGTACCTCCTCACTCAATCCCTCACTGAATATCCACTCAATACCCTCACTCAGTACCTCACAGCCATACATCCCTCACTCAATATCTCCTCACTCAATACCTTCTCACACCATACACCCCATACATCCCTCACTCAATACGTCCTCACACCATACACCCCATACATCCCTTACTCAATAGCCCCTCACTCTATTCACCCCATACATCCCTCACTCAACACCTCCTCACTCAATACATCCTCACACCATACACCCCATACATCCCTCACTTAATACCCCCTCACTCAATACTCCCTCACTCAATACACCCCATACATTCCTCAGTCAACACCTCCTCACTCAATACTCCCTCACACCACACACCCCATACATACCTCACTCAATATCCCCTCACTCAATACCCCCTCACTCAATACACCCCATACATCCCTCACTCAACACCTCTTCACTAAATACCACCTCACTCAACACCCCCTCACTCAATACCCCCTCACTCAATACCCCTTCACTCTATACTCCCTCTCTCAATACTTCCTCACACCATACATCCCTCACTCAATACCCCCTCACTCAATACCTGTCATGTGAGAGTACCTTTACAAAATGGGTGTTTATTAGTGATGTCAGAGTGTGGGTGGAGCTGGGCTGTCTGTCAGCTTTTTACTTTCATTTTAGGCAGCTTGCTGCAGGGTGTGCTTTAGTTTCGTTTTCAGTGTTGGAGCTGACGCCAGACAGAGCAGGTGTGCTGTTGATCTCTCTGCCATGAAAAGACTATCTCTTGATCATCTAGTGAATTCAGAATTATAAATGTTTTCAGTAGTGAATATAAACCTGATGTGCTTCTGCTAAAAGGTGTTTCTTCTGTCTGCTTGATGTTATTTGGGAAGTTATTAAGGATTACTTAATGTTGTATTTTTTGGGGGTTGTATTTGAATTGATGGTTGCTAAGATATTCACTGTTATGTTTTAAAAAGGTTAACTTGAGTTCATAGAATAAACATAGTTTTGTATAAAAAATTACTTTTCCATTTCTGCTGTACCACACCTGTAGAGTGGGCCGTGTGCTCCCCATACCACAATCTATTAAAAGTTGCGGGTCAGGTGAACTCCATGATACACTCTGGGGTTCTCTAAACCCTGGCCCATAACAAACTGGTGGCTCATCAGGGATAAAAGTCTATCTATTGGATTGGCTGAGTGAACTTAAAGACAGTGAAGGGTGAGCATATTGTGGTTGCTTTTCAGGTGTGGTATTCTAGTTTAAGTGGGGAGTGTGTTGTGGACAATGGCTCTTTCAGAAGCTCTGATGTTTTTGGGGGTGGAGACGGTCACACGCAGTACCTTACGGACAGAGACTAAAAGCAGACTGTAAGATTTGGCAAAAACATTGCAGTTAACATTCCCTGACAAAATGTGAAAAGATGAGGTAATTATGGCGGTGGCTAAGCATTTAAAGTTGCCTGACATACAATTTGACTCTTTAGAAATGGCAAAAATTCAGTTACAAATTAAACAAATGTAACATGAGAAAGAATTAAAGCAGCTTGAATACGAAAGAGAGAGAAGAAAGGAGAAAAGAAAGAATAGCCCAAGCAGAACAAAGAGAAAGGGAGATACAGATCAGGGGAAAAGATAAAGAGAGAGAGTTGAACTTCAGAAAATGGCCATGAAACATGACAGCCAGTTAAAATTGGCAGGCGTAAAGGGAAATGTACAGTTGGATGACGGTGATGAGGATAGTGAGAAAGACCGTAACAGTCAAAGGCTTGGTGGAAATCTATTTAAATATGTCCAAGCATTGCCAAGGTTTGATGATAAGGAGGTGTTATGGGCGAGGCATTTTCAGAACCCCAAAATGTATCATGGAGTTCAGCCAACCTCCCCCTTTAATGTATTTGTTGCTTTTCCTAGCACACGGCTTGTTCCCTAGGCGTGGGATTACAATTATGGACACGTGGGTTTTTAAACACAAAACAATTTTTATTCCATGAACTCAACTTAACATCTTAAATAAACATTGGCTCTCTTAACACCCCTTACTTCAAAGATAACTCAGAAAATATTGCAACAGTAAACAATTCCTCAAAATGTTCCTTCAAACTTCCAAGAGACTTAACAGCTTTAAACAGAATCACATCAGGTTAAAGGCTTTACAATTATGAGTTTAAATCACCCAAATGATCCAGAGATAAACTTTCATGGCAGATATCACAGCAAATCCAGCTCACTGCAAAACACAGACAAACACCCAGTTAATTTCCTCCAAACTGCAGCTCTCTGGAAACACACAGACACACACAAGCTCTTTTTCAAACTGAAACTAAAATCTGCAAAATGGCTGATCTAAAGCCCATTCCACCCACTCTCTGACATCACTGGTTTCTTAAAGGTACATTGCTTAAACATCCATGTCTTAAAGGTACTCTCACATGACAGAGGTAGAAGCCTTTTTGATTTCATTTGAGAAGGTAGCTAAACAAAGGAAATGGCCACAGGACATGTGGGTATTACTGATTCAAACAAAGCTGGTAGGTAGAGCTAGTGAAGTGTTTGCATCACTACCGGAAGAGGTATCTGGGACGTATGAGTAGGTGAAAAAATCCATCTTAGGTGTATATGATCTGGTGCCTGAAGTTTACAGACAAAGGTTTAGAAATGTAAGGAAAGAATTTGGTCAAACATACATGGAGTTTGAAAGGACCAAACAGGATAATTTTGATAGGTTGATAAGGGCTTTGAAAATAGACCAAACGTATGAAGCTCTCAGAGAAATTATACTTTTGGAGGAGTTTAAAAATTCAATACCTGATGTAGTGAGAACTCATGTGAAAGAGCAGAGGGTTAAAACTGCGAGATTAGCAGCGGAAATGGAAGATGATTATGAATTAGTTCATAAATCAAAGCTTGGTTTCCGACATCAGTTTCAGCCTGTGTGGGATAGAAACTGGGGAGATGAAAAATACTCAAGTGGGAAAGGTGACCTGATGGGAGATAATAAGGAGAGTGTACGTCAGACTAAAAAAGAAATCCAGGAAGGTGGAAGAAACATGAAAAGTTTCAAATGTTTTCACTGTAATAAACTAGGCCATGTAAAGTCAGTGTTGTTGGTTGAAGAAAAGCACTGGGAAGGCTGATGTGGTAAAACAGGATAAGACAGTGGGATTTGTGAAAGCGGTAAAGGAAAGCCCAAGTGAAGCGAAGGAGGTGCAAAAGATCAAGAGGTGGTTGATAAGAAGATGCCAGATGTCTTTAAAGAATTTACTTGTGTGGGTAAAGTTTACTCATGTGTATCAGGTGGAGCAGGTAAAGAAGTCACAATTTTAAGAGACACGGGAGCTAGTCAATCTTTAATAGTAAGAGATGTGGAGTTATGTAGTTTGGGAAGAATGTTGCCCGAAAAGGTGGTAATAAGTGGAATTCATGGTGAGAGGTGTAGTGTTCAATTATATAAGGTAAGGTTGGAAAGTCCAGTGAAGAGTGATGAAGTGGTAGGAGAGTAATAGATAAACTATCTTGTCCAGGAATACAGTTTGTCTTGGTAATGAAATAGCTGGATTGCAGGTGGGAGTGATGCCTACTGCGGTTGATAAGCCAGTGGAAAATCAGACAATTGAAGTGTTGAAGGACGAATATACTGGGATTCTTCCGGATTGTGTGGTAACAAGGTCGCAAAGTCACAGGTTAAGACAAGAGGAGATATCGAAGAGTGAAGATGAAGTGGAATTGCAATTATCAGTAACGATTTTTGATCAGATGGTTGAAAAAGAACAAGAACAGGTGGAGGATGAGGTGGATATTTTTAGTTCAGGCAAATTGGCGGAGTTACAACAAATGGATATAGAAATAAAACGGATGTTTCAGAAAGCATATGCGGAAGAGGAATCTGAGTGTATACCAGAGTGTTATTACCGTAAGTGATGTGTTGCTGAGAAAATGGAGACCTTTACATGTGCAGCGGAAGAAAAGTGGGCAGAAGTTCATCAAGTAGTATTGCCAGTATTGAGGAACCAGTGGGAGGTCATTTGGGAATAAGGAAAACTCAAGCTGAAATACAAAAACATTTTTATTGACCTGGACTACATAAAGATGTTGTTGAATTTTGTCAATCATGTCACACAGGTCAAGTGATAGGGAAACCTCAAGCAGTGATAAAACCAGCGCCCTTAATACCCATTCCAGTACGTAATATTACAACTAAAAAGATTGTGAAGGAGTTACTTAAAGTATTTACTAGATATGGACTACCCACAGATGTACAATTGGATCAAGGATCAAATTTTACCTCAAGGTTATTCAAAGAAGTAATGGATAGTTTAGGAATAAAACAATTTAAATCAACTGCGTACCATCCAGAATCGCAGGGAGCGTTGGAAAGGTGGCATCAGACATTACAGACAATGTTGAGGGCTGATTGTCAAGATTATCCAGAGGATTGGGATAAAGGAATTCATTTTATACTGTTTGCAATTAGGGATGCACCTAATGAGTCAACCAAATTTAGTCCTTTTGAACTAATTTTTGGTCATGAGGTAAGAAGACCACTTAAATTGATTGAGGAAAAATTGGTGAATGAGAAATCAGAAATTACATTATTGGATTACATGTCAAATTTTAGGGAATGATTAAATAGAGCAGGTGAAATGGCCGGACAACATTTAAAAGTTGCACAAAATGTGATGAAACGGGTAGCGGACAGGAAATCCAAAGTTCGTAGTTTTGCCTGTGGAGATAAAGTTTTAGTATTGTTACCAATGGTAGGTGAACCGTTAAAAGCAAGTTTTTGTGAACCTTATCAGATTGAAAATAAATTAAGTGAGGTGAATTATGTGGTAAAACACCAGATAGAAGGAAAACACACCGAGCGTGTCATGTGAATATGCTTAAAAGGTACTTTGAAAGGGAAGGAGAGAAAAAGAGGAGGTTTAAATGATTCTAACTCAAAGTGATGAACCAAATCCAGATGAATGTAAATTTGATATACTTCAAATTAAATTGGAAAACGAGGATGTTCTTAAAAATTGGGATAAATTGTTGAGTTACCTTCCAGAGGAAAAACGGACTGACCTGAAAGAGTTATTGATATCACATTGGCAAGTTTGTGGAGATAAATTGGGAAGTACTAAAATGGCTATACATGATGTAGATGTGGGAAATGCTGTTCCAACCAAACAACATCCATACAGACTTAACCCTTTAAAATTGGCACAGGTTAACAAAGAGATTGAGAGTATGCTTAACAATGGCATAATTGTAGTGGGTTGCAGCCAATGGAGCTCACCCAAAGTGATGGTACCTAAACCAGATGGTACCCAACGGTTGTGTATGGACTCTAGAAAGGTTAATGCAGTTACAAGAACGGACTCTTATCCTAGCCCACGTTTCAAGGATTACATTGAGAAAGTGGGACAATCAGCTTTTATTTCCAAACTGGATTTTCTTAAAGTTAACTGGCAGCTTCCTTTATCCGAAAGGGCGAAGGAGATTTCAGCTTTTGTGATTCCAGATGGTATATACCAATTCAAAGTTATGCCACTTGGCATGAAAAATGTCCCAGCCACATTTCAACGGTTAATTAAAAAAGTTGTTTCAGGATTACCCAATTGTGCGGTATACATCGACGATCTGGTAATTTTCGGCCAGACATGGACAGAACATTTAAAACACCTGATGGAGTTATTTGATCAACTTCAGGAGGCAGGTTTGGTGATAAACCTAGCCAAAAGTGAATTTGGAAAAGCCCAAGTCACTTTCCTTGGCCATAAAATCGGACAGGGTCGAATGGTCACACGGGATGTGAAACCAACAGTTATTGAGGAGTTTCCGATACCCTCAAGACGAAGGGAAATAATGCGTTTTCTTGGCATTAGTGGATTTGATCGAACATTTGTGCAAACGTTTTGTAGCGTGATTGCTCCACCGATGGACTTGCTGAAGAAACGTCGAAAATTTCAATGGACAGCTGAGTTTCAACCGACATTTGACTGCCTGAAAGCTGTGATAACCAATGCTCATGTATTGGAGAATTACAAGGGACACTGTGATGAGATTGAACTAAAGTATCTGACTTTAAAGAGAAATGCCGAGGCGTAGAGAAATGGACGGATCGTGCAAGGACCTTCTTGTTCAAAGAGACTGTCAACCGAGAAGGATTTCAGTTGGAGGAAGAAGAACAGAAATGGACTATATTATTATATCTGTTTGCGTGTGTTGTTTTTTGAAATGAAAAAGTATATTTACTGTGTGCATTCTTAAAGAATGGTGAAAAGGTGAAAAATGAAACCATCTTGAAGTTGATGGTTTGTTTTTTTCTTTGGGGGAGGTGTCATGTGAGAGTACCTTTAAGAAATGGGCACCTTTAAGAAATGGGTGTTTGTTAGTGATGTCAGAGTGTGGGTGGAGCTGGGCTGTCTTTCAGCTTTTTACTTTCGTTTTAGGCTCTTTGCTGCAGGGTGTGTTTTAGTTTTGTTTTCAGTGTTGGAGCTGAAGCCAGACAGAGCAGGTGTACTGTTGATCTCTCTGCCATGAAAAGACTATCTCTTGATCATTTGGTGAATTCAGAATTATAAATGTTTTCAGTAGTGAATGTAAACCTGATGTGCTTCTGGTAAAAGGTGTTTCTTCTGTCTTCTGGATGTTGTTTTGGAAGTTATTAAGGATTACTTAGTGTTGTATTCTTTGAGGGCTGTATTTGAATTGATGGTTGCTAAGATGTTCACTGTATGTTTTAAAAAGGTTAACTTGAGTTCATAGAATAAACATCGTTTTGCATAAAAAATTACTTTTCCATTTCTGCTGTACCACGCCTGTAGAGTGGGCCGTGTGCTCCCCACACCACAATCTATTAGGTGAACTTCATGATACACTTTGGGGTTCTCTAAACCCTGGCCCATAACATAACCCCTCACTAAATATCTCACATCATACATCCCTCACTCAATACTCCCTCACTCAATACCTCCTCACTCAGGGCCTCACACCATACATCCCTCACTCAATACCCCTCACTCAATACCTCACACCCATACGTCCCTCACTCAATACCCCATCACTCAATGCCTCCTCACTCAATACCCCTCGCTAAATACTTCACATCAGACATCCCTCACTCAATACCCCCTCATTCATTACCTCCTCACACCGTATACCCTAATCATCCCTCACTCAATACCCCCTCACTAAATACCTCACACTATACATACCTCACTCAATACCCCCTCACTCAATACCCCCTCACTCAATACACCCTTACTAAATACCCCCTCAAACCCATATATCCCTCACTCAACCCCCTCCCTCAATACCTTCTCACTCAATCCCTCCTCACACCATACACCCCCTCACACCATATACCCCAATACACCCCTCACTCAATATACTCCTCACTACATACACCCCACAGCACATACATTCCTCACTCGCTAAATCCCTCTCTCAACACACCCTCACTCAATATCCCCCACTGTACACCTTCACTCAATACACCCTCACCTCATACACCCCTCACTAAATACCCCTTCACCCCATACACCCCACACTTAATACATCCCGCACCACTTACACCCCTCAGCGCATTGCCCCTCACTTGATAAACCCCTCTCTCAATACCCCCCTCATTCCATAGCCTCCTCACCCCATATCTCCCACACTATATACCCCTCACGCAATACCCCGCTCACAATTTATCCCCTCATCCCTTAACCCCTCATTCCTAACCCCCTCACACCACATACCCTGCAATAAATATCCCGTCACCCCAAAATCCCTCAATCTCTCACTCAAATATACCTCTCAGCCCAAACACCCTTCATTCAATACACCCCTCACTCAAAACACCCTCACTCAATTTGCCCTCACCCCATGCATCCCTCCCTCAATACGCATCAACTCATTCATGCCTCAATTCAATCCCACCTCACCCCATATACGCCTCATTAAATACACCCCTCACTCAATACACCAGTCACAAAATACTCCCAGTCACAAAATGTTCCACAAAATCCGCTCAGTCCATACACCCCTCACTCATTGCCCCCCTCACTAAATGCCTCCTCTCACTCAACACACCCCTCACTCAATACCCTTTCACCCCATACACCCCACACTTAATACATCCCTCACCCCCATACACCTCTCACCCCATACATACCTCACTTGTGTTCCGGGTTTTAACCTTCTCGATAAATGCAAGTGGATTGTGGTCTATATAAACCAAGCTTTGTTGATTGCCATGGTGGACATACACTCAAAGTGCTGCAGAGCTAGCAGCAAAGCTAAAGCTGCCTTCTCAATGGTGAAATCTGTTCTTTGTCACGGATTTAGCTTTTCCAAAAAATATCCCACTGGCCTCTCTATTCCTGTATCATCACCTTGTAGTAACGCTGCCCCCACCCCAGGTCACTGGCATCTGTGACCATTTTAAATGGTCTGGAAAAGTCCAGAGTGGCCAACACCAGTTTGTCCACTAGTATGGCCATCAATCTCTCAGACCCTACTTGGCGTACTGTGGACAACAGTGTTTTCACTTGTTGCTGCAACATGTACAACATGCATTGTACTTCAGTCTCTAACTGAGCCAGTCTCCATGGTTTTAATTAAGATGGATGTGGCTTTATTCGTTCAGAGTTTCTTATGTCTACATCATGATTAATTAGCAGAGTGCTCACTGGTTAAAAGCAAATGACTGCAGATGCTGGAATCTGAAACGAAAGAGAAAGTTCTGAAAAATCTCAGCAAGTCTGGCAGCATCTGTAGGGAGGGAAAAGAGCTAACGTTTCGAATCTGATGACTCTTTGTCAAACCTAACAGACAGCGAAATTGGGAAATATTTATACTGTGGAGTGAGAATGAAAGATGAGTCATAGCCACAGAAACCCAGGGAAACCGGGTGCTAGTGGCCACAGAAACCAAGGGAAAAGAGTGCTAATGGCAGTCCCTAGAGAGAACAAAAGATGTGAAGGGTCAAACAGCAGGGAAACTAACATCAGAGGATGAACTGTAGATGTGGGGGGAGGGGAAGGGGGAAGCAAAGAGGAGAAAGGTAAAGGAAAGGTGGATAAGATTGGGGGTGGGGGTGGAAATTAAATGTATATTAAGAAAGAAAGAAATGGTATAAAAGACAGTTAAAATGAAATGAAAACAAATGGGTCGAGGTGGGGTAGAGCTGATCATCTGAAGTTGTTGAATTCGATGTTCAGGCCGGAAGGCTGTAGCGTGCCTAACCGGAAGATGAGATGTTGTTCCCCCAGTTTGCGTTGCGTTCACTGGAACATTGCAGCAGGCCAAGAACAGACATGTGGGTATGGGAGCAGGGTCTTTTGTTAAAATGGCAAGCAACAGGAAGGTCAGGGTCCTGAATGCGCACAGACCGAAGATGCTCAGCAAAGCGATCACCCAGTCTGCGTTTGGTCTCTTCGATATAGAGGAGACCACATTGGGAGCAGCGAATGCAGTAGACCAAATTGGAAGAGATGATAGTGTTCACGTCTGCTGTTTGTATTCAGATCCTTCGGATCAATACAAATCCTGAGGTCACCATTGGGTTTCTTAACGCACTGAGCTGACCCAATCAGTAGGTTCTGTGATCTTGGAAATGATTCCAAGGTGCTGCATTCGTTCCAGTTCTTGCTTGATGCGGTCAGGTAACGGAGCAGGAACTCATCTTGGAGAGTGTCCCACTGGTTTAGCATTTGCTTTTAGTTGAATATTGTATTGAAAAGGAAGAGTACTCATACCTTCAAATACCTGAGGAAATTTAGTGAGGATGCTTTCAATATCTTTCTGCACAGATGGAAGAGGTTTGGCTGTGCTTTAGGTTTGTTTCACAAGGTGTAAGTCTTGACAGGCTTGTGCTTCTAATAGTGAAGATCATTTGGCTTCTACAATCTCGAACTTCAATGATTTCACAGTGTTGTCTGTCACTAAGGGATAGCATGACCCTAAAGAAGTAATCGTGTTACCATTGTAGTTACGTAAGTGGCAGTCGGCTTTCTGAATCATAGGACTATGACAAAGTTGTGATAAATCAAGAGTATTAATTAAATTTGCAGATGCTCCAGGGTCCAGTTTGAACACAATCTCAGAACCATTGACTTGTAATGGAGTATTCCATTCAGGTTCCGTGTTAATCGATTGCATGGGATGCAGTATCTGTGGATACAAAGTGTTCTTTACAGTTGTCTGGAACTTCTCAACAATTCCCACAAATAAAGAATCTTCAAGCCAATAAGCATCTATATTAACATTAGGGTTATCCATTTTGGAGGTGTCTGCACTTGTATTAACACTGTGAACATACAAGTGTTTCTTCATAAATTTGAAGTTTTGAAGTGTGTCCCTTTCAATGCAGTTCTGCATTGAACAGCAAAGTGATTCGGTCAGCCATGTTTGGAGCACGTTTTTCCATGTGCTGGACATTTTTTATGTGGGTGGGCGTGTCCACAACGTCCACACGTCATGACGTTGCTTTTGTCATGCGCAAATTGGTTGCGTGCATGCGCAGAATGGTCTTCATCCAATTCGCGTAGTTTGTTGAAGTGCGCATGTGCAAATTTTTCTCAACTGCGCCACAGATCCAACGCATTCGGCCCAGAGGTGCGTTTTTGCACCCTTTCCCTGAATTAGCATTTCTGAATACTGATTTTTGGATGTTTCGTTCGCTCTACACATTTCAATTGCATCTTCCAATTTTAATTCTTTTTGCCTTCATAAACGTTCTCTGAGTTTCTCATCTTTGATGCCAAAAATGATTTGATCCTTGATCATTGAGTCTGACGAAATTAAGAAATTACAGGTGTGTGACTTTAATCTTAAATCAGTAATGAAGCAATTTATGGATTCTCCATCTTTCTGCACTCTCGTTTTAAAGACAAACCGTTCATACGTTTCATTAATTTGAACTTTGCAATGAAGATCAAATTTGTTAATAACTTTATCAAATTTATTTTATCATCTTCCGTGGAGAATTGAAAAGAGTTATATAGTTCAATAGCCTGTGGTCCAACCATTGTTAAAAATAACACAAGTTTTCTGTTATCACTAGCGGTATCTAAATCTGAGGCAGAGAGGTACAGTTGAAATTGCTGCTTTAATATTTTCCAATTTACATCAATTTTACCTGAAGTTCGGAACTGTTTCAGAGTTCGCAGTTTCTCCATGAGGTCTGGACTTGTCTGGATCAAGGAAAACCCAAAAGCTTTCTATAGGTATGTCAGGAATAAGCGAATGACTAGGGAAAGAGTAGGACCAGTCAAGGACAGGGATGGGAAATTGTGTGTGGAGTCTGAAGAGATAGGCGAGATACTAAATGAATATTTTTCGTCAGTATTCACTCAGGAAAAAGATAATGTTGTGGAGGAGAATGCTGAGCCCCAGGCTAATAGAATAGATGGCATTGAGGTACGTAGGGAAGAGGTGTTGGCAATTCTGGACAGGCTGAAAATAGATAAGTCCCCGGGACCTGATGGGATTTATCCTAGGATTCTCTGGGAGGCCAGGGAAGAGATTGCTGGACCTTTGGCTTTGATTTTTATGTCATCATTGGCTACAGGAATAGTGCCAGAGGACTGGAGGACAGCAAATGTGGTCCCTTTGTTCAAAAAGGGGAGCAGAGACAACCCCGGCAACTATAGACCGGTGAGCCTCACGTCTGTAGTGGGTAAAGTCTTGGAGGGGATTATAAGAGACAAGATTTATAATATTCTAGATAGGAATAATATGATCAGGGATAGTCAGCATGGCTTTGTGAAGGGTAGGTCATGCCTCACAAACCTTATTGAGTTCTTTGAGAAGGTGACTGAACAGGTAGATGAGGGTAGAGCAGTTGATGTGATGTATATGGATTTCAGCAAAGCGTTTGATAAGGTTCCCCATGGTAGGCTATTGCAGAAAATACGGAGGCTGGGGATTGAGGGTGATTTAGAGATGTGGATCAGAAATTGGCTAGCTGAAAGAAGACAGAGGGTGGTGGTTGATGGGAAATGTTCAGAATGGAGTACAGTCACAAGTGGAGTACCACAAGGATCTGTTCTGGGGCCGTTGCTGTTTGTCATTTTTATCAATGACCTAGAGGAAGGCGCAGAAGGGTGGGTGAGTAAATTTGCAGACGATACTAAAGTCGGTGGTGTTGTCGATAGTGTGGAAGGATGTAGCAGGTTACAGAGGGATATAGATAAGCTGCAGAGCTGGGCTGAGAGGTGGCAAATGGAGTTTAATGTAGAGAAGTGTGAGGTGATTCACTTTGGAAGGAATAACAGGAATGCGGAATATTTGGCGAATGGTAAAGTTCTTGAAAGTGTGGATGAGCAGAGGGATCTAGGTTTCCATGTACATAGATCCCTGAAAGTTGCCACCCAGGTTGATAGGGTTGTGAAGAAGGCCTATGGAGTGTTGGCCTTTATTGGTAGAGGGATTGAGTTCCGGAGTCGGGAGGTCATGTTGCAGCTGTACAGAACTCTGGTACGGCCGCATTTGGAGTATTGCGTACAGTTCTGGTCACCGCATTATAGGAAGGACGTGGAGGCTTTGGAGCGGGTGCAGAGGAGATTTACCAGGATGTTGCCTGGTATGGAGGGAAAATCTTATGAGGAAAGGCTGATGGACTTGAGGTTGTTTTCGTTGGAGAGAAGAAGATTAAGAGGAGACTTAATAGAGGCATACAAAATGATCAGGGGGTTGGATAGGGTGGACAGTGAGAGCCTTCTCCCGCGGATGGATATGGCTGGCACGAGGGGACATAACTTTAAACTGAGGGGTAATAGATATAGGACAGAGGTCAGAGGTAGGTTCTCTACGCAAAGAGTAGTGAGGCCGTGGAATGCCCTACCTGCTACAGTAGTGAACTCGCCAACATTGAGGGCATTTAAAAGTTTATTGGATAAACATATGGATGATAATGGCATAGTGTAGGTTAGATGGCTTTTGTTTCGGTGCAACATCGTGGGCCGAAGGGCCTGTACTGCGCTGTATTGTTCTATGTTCTATGTTACCAGACACCTAAACGACCCTCTTATGGACTGACCTCATTAACACTACACCCCTGTAGGCTTCACCCGATGTCGGTGTTTATGTAGTTTCATTGTGTACCTTGTGTTGCCCTATTATGTATTTTCTTTAATTTCCATTTCTTTTCATGTACTTAATGATCTGTTGAGCTGCTCGCAGAAAAATACTTTTCACTGTACTTCGGTATACATGACAATAAACAAATCCAATCCAATCCAAAAGAGTGACTATCAGAAGCATGGGCGTGTGCGAGTTATTCATAATATTCTCGAGGCCTTTATATTTTTTGGGAGGGCATGTGGTTACGGGCATTTGTTGGAGTTTCTTGTGCAAGTTTATATTTTTTTCTTCCTTTGTCAGACGGATATTATTTTTTTTTATTAAAGTTGGACTTGGGCAAGGGGGCCTGGTGATAAGAACATAAGAACTAGGAGCAGGACTAGGCCATCTGACCCTTCGAGCCTGCTCGGTCATTCACTGAGATCATGGCTGATCTTTCGTGGACTCAGCTCCACTTTCCCACCCGAACACTATACCGTTTATTCCCTTATTCTTCAAAACACTATCTATCTTTATCTTGAAACATTCAATGAAGGAGCCTCAATTGCTTCTCTGGGCAAGGAATTCCAGAGATTCACAAACCTTTAGGTGAAGAAGTTCCTCCTAAACTCAGTCCTAAATCTACTTCCCCTCATTTTGAGGCTATGCCCCCTAGTTCTGCTTTCACCCGCCAGTGGAAACAACCTGCCCGCATCTATCCTATCTATTCCCTTCATAATTTTATATATTTCTATAAGATCCCCCCTCATCCTTCTAAATTCCAATGAGTACAGTCCCAGTCTACTCAACCTCTCCTCGTAATCCAACCCCTTCAGCTCTGGGATTAAGTTAGTGAATCTCCTCTGCACACCCTCCAGTGCCAGTACGTCCTTTCTCAGGTAAGGAGACCAAAACTGAACACAATACTCCAGGTGTGGCCTCACTAACACCTTAAACAGTTGCAGCATAACCTCCCTTATCTTAAACTCCATCCCTCTTGCAATGAAGGACAAAACTCCATTCGCCTTCATAATCACCTGCTGCACCTGCAAACCAACTTTTTGCGACTCATGTACCAGGACACCCACGTCCCTCTGCACAGCAGTTTTAATATTTTATATTTTAAATAATAAACCCTTTTGCTGTTCTTCCTACCAAAATGGAGAACAAAAATGATTATGGCTGTTTCTTTGTCTTTAATCTAGGTAGGGTCGCCCAGCTGAAGAAATAGCTGACGGAACGGAGTGGTGGGGTAACTATAGCTCATTATTTTATTGTAGTTTTAGATAATAAGAACATAAGAACTAGAAGCAGGAGTAGGCCATCTGGCCCCTCGAGCCTGCTCCACCATTCAATGAGATCATGGCTGATCTTTTGTGGACTCAGCTCCACTTTCCGGCCCGAACACCATAAACCTTAATCCCTTTATTCTTCAAAAAACTATCTATCTTTATCTTAAAAATATTTAATGAAGGAGCCTCTACTGCTTCACTGGGCAAGGAATTCCATAGATTCACAACCCTTTGGGTGAAAACGTTCCTCCTAAACTCAGTCCTAAATCTACTTCCCCTTATTTTGAGGCTAAGCCCCCTAGTTCTGCTTTCACACACCAGTGGAAACAACCTGCCCGCATCTATGCTATCTATTCCCTTCATAATTTTATATGTTTCTATAAGATCCCCCCTCATCCTTCTAAATTCCAACGAGTACAGTCCCAGTCTACTCAACCTCTCCTCGTAATCCAACCCCTTCAGCTCTGGGATTAACCTAGTGAATCTCCTCTGCACACCCTCCAGTGCCAGTATGTCCTTTCTCAGGTAAGGAGACCAAAACTGAACACAATACTCCAGGTGTGGCCTCACTAACACCTTATACAATTGCAGCATAACCTCCCTAGTCTTAAACTCCATCCCTCTAGCAATGAAGGACAAAATTCCATTTGCCTTCTTAATCACCTGTTGCACCTGTAAACCAACTATTTGCGACTCATGCACTAGCACACCCAGGTCTCTCTGCACAGCAGCATTTTTAAATATTTTGTCATTTAAATAATAACCCCTTTTGTTGTTATTCCTACCAAAATGGATAACCTCACATTTGTCAACATGGTATTCCATCTGCCAGACCCTAGCACATTCACTTAGCCTATCCAAATCCCTTAATGCCATGTATCTTTATTTTATGCAACAACCTTTTGTGTGGCACCTTGTCAAAGGCTTTCTGGAAATCCAGATATACCACATCCATTGGCTCCCCGTTATCTACCGCTCTGGTAATGTCCTCAAAAAATTCCACTAAATTAGCTAGGCACGACCTGCCCTTTATGAACCTATGCTGCATCTGCCCAATGGGACAATTTCCATCCAGATGCCTCGCTATTTCTTCCTTGATGATAGATTCCTGCATCTTCCCTACTACCGAAGTTAAGCTCACTGGCCTATAGTTACCCGCTTTCTGCCTACCTCCTTTTTTAAACAGTGGTGTCACGTTTGCTAATTTCCTATCCGCCGGGACCACCCCAGAGTCTAGAGAATTTTGGTAAATTATCACTAGTGCATTTGCAATTTCCCTAGCCATCTCTTTTAGCACCCTGGGATGCATTCCATCAGGGCCAGGAGACTTGTCTACCTTTAGCCCCATTAGCTTGCCCATCACTACCTCCTTGGTGATAACAATCCTCTCAAGGTCCTCACCTGTCATAGCCTCATTTCCATCAGTCACTGGCATGTTATTTGTGTCTTCCATTGTGAAGACCGTCCCAAAAAACCTGTTCAGTTCCTCAGCCATTTCCTCAACTCCCATTATTAAATCTCCCTTCTCATCCTCTAAAGGACCAATATTTACCTTAGCCACTCTTTTTTGTTTTATATATTTGTAGAAACTTTTACCATCTGTTTTTATATTCTGAGCAAGTTTACTCTTTTAATCTATCTGTTGCCCCATAAAGATTTCCCAGTCCTCTAATCTCCCACTAATCTTTGCTACTTTGTATGCCTTTTCCTTCAATTTGATACTCTCCCTTATTTCCTTCGATATCCACGGTCGATTTTCCCTCTTTCTACCGTCCTTCCTTTTTGTTGGTATAAACCTTTGCTGAGCACTGTGAAAAATCGCTTGGAAGGTTCTCCACTGTTCCTCAACTGTTTCACCATAAAGTCTTTGCTCCCAGCCTACCTTAGCTATTTCTTCTCTCATCCCATTGTAATCTCCTTTGTTTAAGCACAAAACACTAGTGCTTGATTTTACCTTCTCACCCTCCATCTGTATTTTAAATTCCACCATATTGTGATCGCTCCTTCCAAGAGGATCCCTAACTATGAGATCCTGAATCAATCCTGTCTCATTACACAGGACCCGATCTAGGACCGCTTGTTCCCTCGTAGGTTCCATTACATACTGTTCTAGGAAACTATCGCGGATACATTCTATAAACTCCTCCTCAAGGCTGCCTTGACCGACCTGGTTAAACCAATCGACATGTAGATTAAAATCCCCCATGATAACTGCTGTACCATTTCTACATGCATCAGTTATTTCTTTGATTATTGCCTGCCCCACCATAATGTTACTATTTGGTGGCCTTTAGACTATTCCTATCAGTGACTTTTTCGCCTTACTATTCCTGATTTCCACCCAAATGGATTCAACCTTATCCTCCATAGCACCGATGTCATCCCTTACTGTTGCCTGGATGTCATCCTTAAATAACAGAGCTACATCACCTCCCTTACCATCCATTCTGTCCTTCCTGATGATGATCTTACCATTTTTGTTTTGTCTGTGGTTAGAGGTAGTTGAGGTAGGGTATAGGTGTCTTTGTTCACCTTTTGGTGGAAATGGCTGACTCCGGATCAAGTTGGTGGTTGGGGGAGGTTGAAAGCCCCTAATTCGGTTGGTCACCTGGAATGTAAGGGGTTGAATGGACCAGCGAAATGGTTGAGGGTATTTGCTCGTTCCTGAGACAAAGTGTTGATGTTGGGACAGGATTCGCGGAGTTCTACGGCAGCAAAATTGGTGCCGCACCTGGACAAATTCAGCAACTGTCAAGGGGCTAGCACTGACGCCATGTGGAACACAATCTATTCCAATGAGAAATGGTGCTGGATTCGCCAGGTCTGTGATTGACACTCAGGAGGCTGACAAGCTGCAGCTGCCTATATACACTGCACCCCCCACGTACACACATCCCAGCCAACAAGATGGCAGCAAGGGGAGTGGCACCCCATTTCAGCGACGTTAATCTGGAGACCCTTCTGGACGCAGTGGAGGAGATACGGGCGACCCTGTACTCTGGCCCAGGAAGGAGGCGACCAGCTGCCTCTGTCTATCGCGTCTGGGAGTAGGTGGCAGAGGTGGTCAGCGCCTCCAGCAACACCGTCCAGACTGGCCAGCATTGCAGTAAAAAACTGCACAACCTCCTCAGGGTGGCCAGGGTGAGTAGGCAGCGCTGTGCCCCTGGTAGCAACCCCCGTCCCGCTGCCCTCCCCATCCAGAGTGCAGCAGAACCCCCACCCTACACCACATGCTGGCACCCATACCAGCTGCCATGGCCATTGAGGCCACCAGCCACCCACACCCTGGGCTGCGTACGTCGGACTGTATAACACTGGCATTTTCTGTTCCCACCCCACCCCCAGGAGAAGGCTGCCAATAAACGTCTGAAGCGGGAGAAAAGAAAACTAGAGGGGGACCCCTGGTTCTGTGGCACCTCACTGTGGCTGAGCAGAGCACCCTGCACATGGTTGGCAGCCCCGAGGAAAGGAAGGTCGCCGGGGTGGAGATAGGCTATGAGCTAGGAAGTGAGACCCTGCTGAGTTATGGTTCCGCATGCCACGTGTGTCATTCCTTCCACCCCCACACCCACCACCCTCACCCCCACCAACCCCACTTCTCCCATCCCAGCCCGCGGCCTAATCATGCATCTTCTCCTGTGTCTCGCAGGACCCGCTGGTGATGGGGTGAGCCCATCTGGTGTCCCTGCCCGAGCCAGTGCCACAGCCGGATTAACCCCCTACACCCCCCCCCCCCCCCCCCCCCCCCCCACGGTGTGCCGACCAGATGATGAGGAGAGCAGCACGGGCGGCAGTCCTCAACATGAGAGCCAAGACACCCTGGAGCTCGAGTCCAAGGATTAACATTGATTTCCCGTCCAACACCCTCCACCATCCCAGAGATACTCACCTCGGTTGGGACACTATCTGATGCGCATCACACAGCTGCTCCGCTTCAGCAGGTGGAAGTAGGAACAACCGAGAGGCGAACAGTCGGAGGGTAGGCCGAGCCGAGGAACTAGCTGCCGTCCAGACGGGTCTCGGGCTTCTATGATCCCATCCATAGTGGAGATGTAATCGCAGAGCCAGGGACTACAAGAAGAGTTGTCGGCGAGCATCCAGCTGGAGGAGTCCAACTGCGTGCGGGAGCAGGAGATGGTACCAACCATGTGCGGTACGCAGGCCAACACCGCAGGGGTAACGTCCGCAGTGGAGGCATTGGGGTGACGGTTTTCGCAATGGATTGGCTTGTCCAAGGCCTGGGGTAATCTGTGCAGGCGGTGGCCGAGGCCCGGGACAGGGCTGCCCCATCACAGGCAGCCATGTGCCAGAACCACCTGCACATTGCAGTGGTGCTCCTAAGGGTGGACCAGCGGGCCATGGCTGAGAACACTGGCGGCATTTCCCAGGCACAGGCCGACGTGGCGCAGACACAACGGGAGATGGCGCAGTCACTAGCTGATGTGGAACAAACCCAGAAGGTGGTGGCTGAGTTGCAGCATGATGTGGTGCAAGTGGGGCCATCGAGCACCCCGAGGAAGGAGGAGGTGCTGGAGCTCGTGCTGGTGGATTCCCGCAGGGGAGGTGCCGGAACAATGCAGCACCTCGGACTCCCCCCTCCTGTCCCTGGTGGGCAGTGGCCAGAACAGGGCGGTACCATGCCTCCTGGAACACCCGAGCAGCAGCCGGGCCATCCAAGCCCGGTTGGCCCAAAGGGGACCCAGGTTGTTAGACGACACAAGCGGGCAACATTTACCATTGTTCCCCAAAAGGAAAATTATAAAACCTCCTGCGCTTGAAACCCCATCACATAAATTTGCGTAGGACGCGTCACTATAAACTATCAGTTTCAAGTGCCTAAGGTCACCTAAAACCGGGAACTTCAAAACACACTCCTGCATTTTTAGTTTGGCCAACGCTTTATTTGCTCTTATTATGTCTTCCACTTAGGGATCATTCATTTTTGTACTCAACTCTAAGACATCAAAACTCACGTCCGGTGCAGTCAGTTGCCCAATTAAACTTCGCAGTTGCTCTTTTTCTATCTTTGAAACCATTGTGTCTTTTTGTGAAACTCGGCCACGACTAATTGCTATTGGGCTGATGCTTTCCAAATAAGATTGCTGACGTAAAGTTGCCCCAAACTTAGTCTGTCCAATTTCCAGTCCAATATATTTAAATGCACCGGTAGCCTGACTTCCAACCCTGAATTCTTTCCTCAAACCAGAGATGACAATAGCTTCAAAATCACTAGTCCCACCCCACAAAAAATCATCGACATGCATCATAAAAATGCCAGAAAGATTTCCTTTATAGTGCCAGTAAAACATTGCACGATCTGCTTTCAACTGGCAACAGCCTAACTTTAACAAACTGACCTTACAGAAAAATACCAGACTCTAGATGCATCATTTAATCCAGATACACATTTGTTCAACTTCCAGAGTACCCCTTCTGTGTTAGGTGCTTCTTTCGGAGGACAGAGAAAAATGTCTCTCTGGAGCTGATGCCCCTGCAAAAAGGCAGCTTTTATATCTATAGGTTTGCATTCCCATGCCTTTGTGGCTAATAGAGCCAAGAAGATCTTTAAAATAACCTTTCCTGCTGTAGGTGAATCTACCCTTAAATCCTGATCTTCTCAGTTTTCTTCAAATCCCCTTGCTACAAGCCTGGCCTTTGCCTTATAAGTTCCATCTGAAAGAACCTTTTCTGTGCAAATCCATCTGTGGGATAGAGCTCTTTGTCCCCTATCCGGTACTTCCGAGTATACCCCAAATTCACTCCAACTATGCAATTCTTGCTGTTTAGCTTCTTTGATTACTTTTTCATCTAATTTATTTGAAGCCACCAAAATCTCACGTGCATGTGGGCTTCCACTTCTAGTCTTTTCGTAGTTTCCTAGTCTTACTCATGTTCCGAGATCTTGATAAACTACGTCCCCTCTCCCGCCTGGTATCTCGTTCTGTGGGATGTCCTTTCAATAGTTCTCGACCTTTTCCTGCGGACCTGTTCACTATCCGATGTACTATCTGAACTGGCACTGCGTTTCTGTGCCCTCCATTTTTGAACTTCGTTTTCCCAATCCATTGTCTTGACTCCTTCCCCTGAATGCTGTACATTCAACCAATGTTTATACTTTCCAGTGGCCTTCCCTGCTCGACTAATAACAGTTGCATCCTTCCATTGACTAGACCCTTCAGGCAAGTATGTCACTTTTGTACCAACTTTTGGCAGTTGCCCTTTCAGAAAAATGGCCTGTTCTAATTCATCAGAAGTGTTGTGTTGCTCTACAGAAACCCTGTCTATATCAGTTAACTGGTCCTCACAGTTCTGTAATACATGCATACTAGATGACTCTGGTTCCTCGTCATGTCTGTCTGCTCTGTCTTAATTTGAAAATTTTCGAATTATTCCAGAGAGTTCTGCTTCCAAAAAAGCTTTTCTACTGCTATGTAATGCATTTAAATGTTCAGCAAAACCAGAGCTAATTGTAGTCCCCTCCCAAGCTGGAGGCTGGTCATCCAACATGGACGGAATTTTAGGATTTCTACAAAACACTAATTGATAGGGACTGTAGCCCCCAACTATCTGCAATGAATTATTTGCATGTACCACCCATTTTGCCGGTGGACCCATTCCTGTCCCTATCATTTTTCCACGATTTGATCCAGAATTACTCCCTTTTCTTTACTTCGTACAATCGTTGATTGACTAAATCTGGTTGCTAAATCTACAAAATGCAAAATAAATATATTATTTGCTTTATCCCAGATCTTAAGGTCCATGGCCACAATGTTGTTAAAATCCCTGGCCAAAGGTAGGGTTACTATCGGTCGTGCTGGTGTCCTTCTGTACTTCCTACAAACTTCACAGCGGTCACTAACCTGTTCTATCAGTTTAGTATAGTCGGCATCCCTTACCCCTGCATCCTTTAATACATTTTTCAGCCTCCGAGGAGACGGATGTGCAAATTGCCTATGCAGTTTTAATACCACAAGCTTTTTACCTGCTAAAGTCCCATTTTCAACTGCCATTAACACATCCTTAACCACTCTACTTGAAATATTATTTGTCAGTAATGGAATACAATAGTGTCCCGACTGTGTAAATTGTAAGTCCACCGTCTTTACAAAATCTGTTGCCTTATCCTGTTCCATATCCAGTTTCATGTGTGCTTTCTTCATCGACGGTCTGCTCAGAAGCAAAGATAGAACATAGAACATAGAACAATACAGCGCAGTACAGGCCCTTCGGCCCACGATGTTGCACCGAAACAAAAGCCATCTAACCTACACTATGCCATTATCATCCATATGTTTATCCAATAAACTTTTAAATGCCCTCAATGTTGGCGAGTTCACTACTGTAGCAGGTAGGGCATTCCACAGCCTCACTACTCTTTGCGTAAAGAACCTACCTCTGACCTCTGTCCTATAGTGGGTATATGAGGCAGAAAGAAAATTTTAAAATTGGAATATAAACAGGTTTGTATACAAAGGTAATGTTTGTACAGATGTGGGGCCCTCACTTTGGGCCCCCAGAGAGTGGTTGCCACAACTGCACCGTATTAACTTTATGCATGTTGCCTCCTGGGATTAAAACGTACCACGGACGTGTTTGGTTCCACCTGAGCGTGCCTTTTTGGCGTTGTTGTGATCGCTCTCATGTGTTTCCTTGCCCTTTACCCCCCCAGGCTCCCCTGCCTTTCCTGTCCTGGGCCTGGTTGCTGCTTACCCACCCCTCCCCCCCACCCTCCTCTCCCCCCACTCCCCATTCCCCCCCACCCTCTAGTCTTGCTCCATTGTCTGTTTCTATCATGGCCCCCCCCCCCTTTCCCCCCCTACCCACTTCCCTTATTGGCTGCTGGTCACAAACAGGTCTTGGAACAGGCTGGTGAATTGTTTCCATGTGCGCTGAAAGCCTCCCTCCGATCCTCGATGGAGAATTTTATCCTTTCCATTCAGGAATTCCACAAAGTCGGTCAGTCAGTCTGCCTTGGGTGGCGCTGCGATCTCCAGCTGAGCAGGCGTCTCCGGTTGGCAATCAGGGAGACAAAGACTCAGGCATTTGCCCCTCTCTCTGTTAGGAGTTCTGGTTGTTCTGACACCACAAAGACCGGCACTGGTGGGCACGGCTCCACCCTCACCCCAACAACCCTCGACATGGCCTCGAAAAAGGTGGTCCTTTACCCAACAAGTCTGGGACAGGACCAGAACATTTGGGAGTGGCCAGCTGGGCCTACCTGGCTCTGTTCACATTTGTCCTGCACCTGTGGTTTTTGGTCAAGCCTTTAGTTGCATTTCCATGTCAGAGATTCTTGATATCATAGTACGTGCAGAAGGAGACCATTCGGCCCATCGAGTCTGCACCAACCCACTTAAGCTCTCACTTCCACCCTATCCCCATAACCCAATAACCCCACCTAACCTTTTGGACACGAAGTGCAATTTAACATGGCCAATCCACCTCACCTGCATGTCTTTGGACTGTGGGAGGAAACCGGAGCACCCGTGCAGCTGATATGCGACCGTCACCGGAGCACCCGGAGGAAACCCACTCAGACACGGGGAGAACGTGCAGACTCCGCACAGACAGTGACCCAGCGGGGAATCGAACCTGGGACCCTGGTGCTGTGAAGCCACAGTGCTAGTCACTTGAGCTATCGTGCTGCCCAAAATATACCTTGGTTCCGGTAATGGTGTCCACTCTTGAGCTGGAGCCTTGTCCTCTGGTGGTCATTTACAGGTTTCGAACTAGCCGGGGTTGCAGACAGGGGTGAAGATGGACGTCCTCACCTTTGCCTTGTTAATAGGCCGGAGGTGAGTTCTGCTGGGATGGAGGTCTCCTATTCCAATAAGGGCTTGTGAGAAGGGCACAACAGTTATCATGCGTGATTTTAATATGCATATTGATTGGATTAATCAAATTGGCAAGGGTAGCCTTGAGGGGTGTATGAAAGATTGTTTCTTAGAGCAATATGTTATGGAGCCAACCAGGGAGCAAGCTATTTTAGATTTAGTATTATGTAGCAACGCGGTTTCAAGACCCCTCTCCCCAGCATACTCCTGGCAAACGTCCAAGCGATCGAAAACAAGCTGGATGAACTTAACGCCAGACTTATCTCTCAGAGGGAAGTAAGAGACTGCTGTGTGCTCTGCTTCACAGAGACATGGCTCACCCCTGCTTCACCGGACTGTGCCATACAACCTGAAGGCTTCTCAATTCACCGGGCGGACCGCACGGCATCATCAGGCAAACCGAAGGGTGGAGGGGTTTGCCTCCTCAACTCCTCCTGGTGCTTGGATGTGGCGACTCTGGCGACCTACTGCTCCCCGGACCTGGAATACCTTACCGTGAAGTGCCGCCCATATTATCTTCCACGTGAGTTCACTTCAGCCATTATCACAGCGGTCTACATCCCACCCCAGGCAGTAGTGAGGAAGGCGCTGGACGAACTATACACAGTAATAAACAACTACGAAACAGAACACCCGGAGGCCTTGTTCATCGTGTTCAACAAGGCCAACCTCAAGAGTGTACTGCCAAAATTCCACCAGTACATCTCCTGTCCCACCAGGGGCGACAACACTCTTGACCACTGCTACTCAAAAATCAAGGGCGCCTACCGTTCCATCCCCCGACCGCACCTTGGAAATCAGACCATAAGACGGTGCTCCTTCTCCCGGCATACAAGCAGAAACTCAAACGGGAGAATCCAGCGAAGAAGGTTGTGCAGTGCTGGTCCGAGGAGACAGAAGAGCTCTTACGTGACTGCTTAGAGACAGTGGACTGGTCCATATTTAAGAACTCAGCGACCAACTTAAATGAGTATGCCACCACCGTCACAGACTTCATCAGCAAATGTGTGGACGACTGCGTGCCAAAGAAAGCAGTACGTGCGTTCCCCAACCGGAAACCATGGCTCAATCGCGAGATTGACTCCCTACTGAAGGACAGATCTGAGGCGTTCAAGGCAGACGACCCTGACCTATACAAGAAATCCAGGTACGACCTCCGCAAAGCCATCCGGAATGCCAAGAGAATATCAAACCAAGCTAGAGTCACAGACAGACTCTCGGCGGTTGTGGCAAGGACTAAACAACATAATGGGCTACAAAGCGAAGCCGAACAGTATCTCTGGCAGCAGCGCACCACTCCCTGATGAACTCGATGCATTCTATGCTCGGTTCGAGCAGGTAACCAACAATCCGCTGGCGAGTGCCCCAGCAGCCCATAATTCACCCATACCCACCATCACAGCTTCCAAAGTCAGATTGGCCTTCCTGAAAGTGAACCCTCGGAAGGCGACGGGATCCCTGGTCGTGCACTCAGAGCCTACGCGGACCAGCTGGCAGAGGTATTCACGGACATCTTTAACCTGTCCCTACTCCACTCCGAGGTCCCCACCTACTTCAAGAAGACCACCATCATACTGGTACCAAAGAAGAACCAGGCAACGTGCCTCAATGACTACCGACCAGTGGCCCTGACTTCAGTCGTAATGAAGTGCTTCGAGAGGTTGATCATGAAGCGCATCACCTCCATACTCCCAGAACGCCTTGATCCACTGCAATTCGCATACCGCTGCAACCGGTCCACATCGGACACCATTTCCCTGGCCCTACACTCATCCCTAGAGCATCTCGAAAACAAGGACTCCTACATTAGACTCCTATTTATTGACTACAGCTCCGCCTTCAACACCATAATCCCAGCCAAGCTCATATCAAAGCTCCAAAACCTAGGACTTGGCTCCCCACTCTGCAACTGGATCCTCGATTTTCTGACCAACAGACCACAATCAGTAAGAATGAACAACAACACTTCCTCCACAATAGTCCTCAACACCGGGGCCCCGCAAGGCTGCGTACTTAGCCCCCTACTCTACTCCCTGTACACACACGACTGCGTGGCAAAACTTGGTTCCAACTCCATCTACAAGTTTGCTGACGATACGACCATAGTGGGCCGGATCTCGAATAATGAAGAGTCCGAATACAGGAGGGAGATAGAGAACCTAGTGGAGTGGTGTAGCGACAACAATCTCTCCCTCAATGCCAGCAAAACTAAAGAGCTGGTAATTGACTTCAGGAAGCAAAGTACTGTACACACCCCTGTCAGCATCAACGGGGCCGAGGTGGAGATGGTTAGCAGTTTCAAATTTCCAAAAATCTGTCCTGGTCCACCCACGTCGACGCTACCACCAAGAAAGCACAACAGCGCCTATACTTCCTCAGGAAACTAAGGAAATTTGGCATGTCCACATTGACTCTTACCAACTTTTACAGATGCACCATAGAAAGCATCCTATCAGGCTGCATTACAGCCTGGTATGGCAACTGCTCGGTCCAGGACCGCAAGAAACTTCAGAGAGTCGTGAACACCGCCCAGTCCATCACACGAACCTGCCTCCCATCCATTTACTCCATCTACACCTCCCGCTGCCTGGGGAAAGCGGGCAGCATAATCAAAGATCCCTCCCACCCAGCTTACTCACTCTTCCAACTTCTTCCATCGGGCAGGAGATACACAAGTCTGAGAACACGCACGAACAGACTCAAAAACAGCTTCTTCCCCACTGTCACCAGACACCTAAACGACCCTCGTCTTTTTGGATCTCAATGTGACCCAGGCTATCTACACACCCTTCTCCAGACTCAATATCCACCAATTCCTTCTCTTTGGGGAATACTGATGCAAAGTATTCATTTAATACCTCGCCCATTTCCTCTGGCTCCACACATAGATTCCCTTGCCTATCCTTCAGTGGGCCAACCCTTTCCCTGGCTACCCTCTTGCTTTTTATGTACGTGTTAAAAGCCTTGGGATTTTATTTAACCCTATTTGCCAATTACTTTTCGTGACCCCTTCTAGCCCTTCTGACTCCTCCTGATAAAATACTAAATGAGATTTATAAAGTAAACGTAGTCCAAATGTTCCCCCTTGTGGGGAAATCTAGGATTAGAGGTCACAGATATCGGTTGAGAGGTGGTAGATTTAGAACTGAGATGAGGAGGAACTACTTTTCACAGAGAGTGGTAAATTTGTTGAAATCGCTAGTCCATAGAGCGGTAGAACCTGAGTCATTAAATGACTTCAAGAAAGAAATAGATATATTTCTGATTTAATTGGGAAGCAGGCTCAAAGGGCTGAATTGTCTACTTCAGCTCCTAATTCCGATGTCTTATGTCCCTGTGTTCCGATCAATGCCCTTGGCCTACTCTTGGAGAAGGTCAAGTAAACCATTCAGGGGTCGGTAGAGGGGTTCTACTCGAGGTGGCAGACTTATTTTTCCATTTTCAGAGAGTTAGTCACCATCAGCTTTTGGAGATGTTAGATTTATGTTTCAAGGGCTGGGTTCAGTGGGTTGTTGAGTATCGACAGCGTTATATTTGCATTGTGCCTTTCTGTATTGGTGGAATAGTGTGATATTATTTTCTTGATATAAAAAATATAAAAATTTAGAAACACTCCCCCCACGGGGTGAGATACAGATTAAATCGCCTCTGCACTGTTCCCATCAAACACTCCCAGGACAGGTACAGAGTAAAACTCCCTCTGCACTGTCCCCATCAAACACTCCCAGGACAGGTACAGAGTAAAACTCACTCTACGCTATTCCCATCAAACACTTCCAGTACAGATACAGCACGGGGTTAGATATAGAGTAAAGTGACCTATACACTGTCCCCATCAAACACTCCCAGGACAGGTACAGCACGGGGTTAGATATAGAGTAAAGCTCCCTCCACACTGTCCCCATCAAACACTCCCAGGACAGATACAGCACGGGGTTAGATATAGAGTAAAGCTCCCTCTACACTGTCCCTATCAAACACTCCCAGGACAGGTACAGCACGGGGTTAGATATAGAGTAAAGCTCCCTCTACACTGTCCCCATCAAACACTCCCAGGACAGGTACAGCACGGGGTTAGATATAGAGTAAAGCTCTCTCTACACTGACCCTATCAAACACTCCCAGGACAGGTACAGCACGGG
This sequence comes from Scyliorhinus torazame, assembly GCF_047496885.1. Classification (NCBI taxonomy): domain Eukaryota; kingdom Metazoa; phylum Chordata; class Chondrichthyes; order Carcharhiniformes; family Scyliorhinidae; genus Scyliorhinus; species Scyliorhinus torazame. Next base: position 72,690,076 of record NC_092722.1, on the reverse strand, counting down.
GTTAGATATAGAGTAAAGCTCCCTCTACACTGTCCCTATCAAACACTCTCAGGACAGATACAGCACGGGGTTAGATATAGAGTAAAGCTCCCTCTACACTGTCCCCATCAAACACTCCCAGGACAGGTACAGCACGGGGTTAGATATAGAGTAAAGCTCCCTCTACACTGTCCCCATCAAACACTCCCAGGACAGGTACAGCACAGGGTTAGATATAGAGTAAACCTCCCTCTACACTGTCCCCATCTAACACTCCCAGGACAGATACAGCACGGGGTTAGATATAGACCTCTACATTGTGGTACGGCACCCTGAGCGTGTATGCGGTCAGTTCCAGCTCCACAGACCCCGGAGTCCCAACATAAGTGAATTAGCAATAATTTGTGTTTTCCTAAGATAGTTAACCCCTGACTGCTCCAATGAGTTACAGTGTCATGAGAATGTCACTTTAAGAAATGTTTGTCTGCTCAAATTACTGCAGTGATGTCAGAGTGTGGGTGGAGCTGGGCTGTCTGTCAGCTTTTTAGTTTCACTTTGAGAAACGCTTTGGTGTGTCTGTGTATTTTTGGGTTTTTTTCAGTGTTGGAGCTGCAGTCAGCCACAGAAGGTGTAATGTTGTTCTCTCTGCCATGTAAAGACTATCTCTTGATCATTTGGTAAGTTCAGAGTGATAACTGTTCTCAGTAGTGAATTTAAACCAGATGTGCTTCTGTTAAAAGTTTTTTTTTAAAGTCTTATGGATGTTAAAAAGAAAGTTTAAGGATTACTTAGTGTTGTATTCTTTGGGCGTTGTATTTGAATTAATGGTTGCTAAAATGTTCACTGTATGTTTTAAAAAAGTTAACTTGAGTTCATAGAAAAAACATTGTTTTGCTTTAAAAAATACTGCTAGATGTCTGCTGCACCATACCTGTAGAGTGGGGTGTGTGCTCCCCATACCACAATCTCGGAAAAGTCGTGGGTCAGTTGAACTCCATGATACATTTTGGGGTTCTCTAAACCCTGGCCCATAACAACAGACACCAGAGTTATAAGTCAAATATTAACAAACTATTTATTTCTAACTAAACAGAGGGCAGCAGAGCGGAGCTGCTGATTGGCTATTGCGGGGAGAATTTGCATCAGTGCATTGTGGTCATTGTATCCAGAACATGGACCTGAGCAAGACACCCTTCATGTTCAAGTGAAGGCAAGCATCCAGCAGAGGGCAGCAGAGTGGAGATGCTGATTGGCTGTTGTGGGGATAATTTGCATCAGTTCATTGCGGTCACTGTATCTAAAAGGTGGTTTGTGGAGAAGCTGTTGTCCGTGGGCCCATAACAGCTGATTACTGTTCTCGTGCGAGGGGCAATAGTTGCTAGTTAAGTGTTTTATTTTTACCTGTATTTAAGTTGGGCGGTTCCTAAACTCTAGACAATACACTTGTAGTGTCCCCCACCCTTCCACCTCCTCTAACCTAAGGGGTAGAGTGAGTAACAAGTAAGCTCTTTCTTTCTTTTTCTTGTTTTATCCAGAGGGGATGGCAGGGAAGGCAGTGCAATGTTCCTCCTGCAGAATGTTGGAGGTGAGGGCGCCGTCAGTGTCCCTGCTAATTTCACCTGTGGGAAGTGCACCCATCTCCAGCTCCTCAGAAACCGCGTTAGGGAACTGGAACTGGAGCTGGATGAACTTTGGATCATTCGGGAGGCAGAGGTGGTCATAGACAGTAGCTTCAGGGATGTAGTTACTCCAAAGAATCAAGATAGAGGGTGACGGTGAGAGAGCTAGGAGGAAGCAATCAGTGCAGGGATCCTCTGTGGTCTTTCCCCTCAGTAACAAGTATACCGCTTTGGATACTGCTTAGGGGGACGACCTACCAGGGGTAAGCCACGGTGAATGGATCTCCAGCACTGCGTCCGTCCCTGTTGCTCAGAAGGGAAGGAAGGAGAGCAGGAGAGCAATAGTTATTGGGGACTCGATAGTTAGAGGTGCAGGTAGACGGTTCTGTGGCAGCGAAAGAGACTCACGGATGGTATGTTGCCTCCCGGGTGCCAGGGTCCGTGACGTCTCGGACCGTGTTGTCAGAATCCTTGAAGGGGAGGGGGAGCAGTCACAAGTCGTGGTACACATCGGTACCAATGACATAGGTAAGTGAAGGGACGGGGATTTTAAACAGGAATTTAGGGAGCTCGGGTGGAAGCTGAGAGCCAGGACAAACCATGTTGTCATCTCTGGTTTGTTGCCGGCGCCACGTGCTTGTGAGGTGAGGAACAGGGAGAGAGTGCAGATAAACACGTGGCTGCAGGGATGGTGTAGGAGAGAGGGTTTCAGGTACGTGGATATTTGGAGCACATTCTGGGGAAGGTGGGACCTGCACAGACAGGATGGTTTGCACCTGAACCAGAGGGGCACCAATATCCTGGGAGGGAAATTTGCTACGGCTCTTCGGGGGGGTTTAAATTAATTTGTCAGGGGGATGGGAAAACGAGCTGTAGTCCAGAAGCCAGTGTTGAGAGTAGTGAGGTACTGAGGAGGGTATCAAGGTCGCAGTGACGAATGTGATATAAAATAGTTACTTTAGAGATATTAGTTAATGTAATGTAGAAATAAGCCACTTTGATTCTGGCAAGTAGAGACAAAGGATTTTAGACCGCATGGAAAAAGCAGGAAGAGGTGTGTCTACGAGAGTGATGCTGGATTGATAGGGGCCGGAGAAAGGGATTGGAAGTGAGCCAATCAGAATAGATCAAACAAGTCAGGAGGGACATAGGATGACCTATGGGCGTCGAGTATGTGAAACTTGATGCCATTTGAATGTATCAGTACTGATCTCTTTGTCTGGGACATTCACTTAGTTCCCAGGGCTGCAGAGAGCAACACGTTATCTGTATCACTGTGGACTAGGTAGCTTGCAAGCTGAATAAAATAACTAATGTTATACCTGCAAATCCATCTCGACTTTTATTGAGGCCAGACTGACGGATAAAGAAATTTGGGATTCAACATTTGGTGCCGAAAACCGGGATTTCTCAGGGCGATCCTGGTCCAACTGCGAAATCAGAATTAGACTGATTATGAACAGGAGGATGGGGAACAAGGGCCCTCGATGTAGAACTGGAAAATGACCGCGCATTGATTGTTCCCCTCTTCTTATCGTCTGATTAGTCTGGTCACTCGCGGTTGGCACAGAAAGACCGCCTCGACGAAATCACAGGTCAGTCTGGGGATTAGCATTTTAATTGATGGGATTTCATATTGTTAATTCGGCTGGGGTAGGCTATGTTGTTGATGGGACATTTAAAACTATAAATGGTTCAACTTCATTTGTGAGTTAATTCGGTTGGGTTAGGTTATGGGATGTCGATGCGACATTTGAAATTGAAAATGGTTCACCTCCATGTGTGCGTGTGTTAAAAATATAGTTGATTAAGCTAAAATTGTCTCCTTGGACTGTAGTGGCGAAAAACGCAGTTCCGAGGACTAGTTGAGATTATGGGGAATTCCTTGGATAGCACAAATGATCCAGGCATGCCACTGCAAATATTATGTGATAAGTATCCGGACAAAGCGAAGGATTTTGGAAAATTGTCAGCACAGTTAAGAACTAAAATGGGAGATGAATGGCCACTAGGGGGCACCAAAGACCTAGAAATGGTTAAGAAAATCCAGGGACAAATTTGGAGAAAAAGTCAAAGTATGAAAGCTAAAGAATTAATTGGATTATGGAGGCAATATTGTCAAGAGGAAAGAGATAAGATTATGTTGTCTAGCTGGCAGGACAATGCCCTTAAAATGGGGATTCCAATTAGTGAACAGGGTAACCTAAAAACATTACAGATCTTGAAAAAGGAATGTGCATTTAAAAAAAGCGCAAGTAGAGACAGGAAAGACGCGGGTCAAACAAGAGATGAGCTACGTAGTTCAATGGCTGGCTTTGAATTGACAGAAAAAGAAAAATTCAATAATTTGGAAAAGTCAGTAAAAATTCCGTCAGCACCCGTAGCATGGTCTGCGCTCATTCCAGAACCACCAGAGTATAATAATATATACCCAGTCATTGCTCCCCAGATTCCAAATATGCCAGTAACTCAAGCCCTTTTGGGTGATAGTGTGGGTCCTGATTTACCAACTTCACGACCAGAAGAACAAAAGGAACTCTGTCCCACAAGCCCAGTTAGCTCTAGGACAAGATCTCGGACAGCGAGAGAGGGGCTTGACCCTCACCAGAAACAATTAAGCATATCACCTAAGTCTCTCCAAACTAAGGAGAAACCACAAGGTTCCGGAACAAAGGAAGCTGAAACAAGTTCTTTTGAAGAGAAAGAACTCCCCCTAGTGACAGGGAGAGATGTTGAAATCCTGGAACAACCAGGGGAAATAGCTAGAGTGCCCCCTGGTGACATTCGGAGACAGTTACCGATTAGGAAGATGTGAAACCCTGACGCAGTGACTGCGGGAGCGAACCCCACGATAGACGTTTACTTCCCATCGACACCCAGTGAGATGATGGCTATTATGTCTACAATCCCAGATAGAAAGAAATCTCCTGCTGCCTTCGTGGATTCCTTGAGAACTACCATCTCAATTTTTCAAGCTGATTCAAGGGACCTCCGGGCCCTAGTCCAGCAGATTTTAACCCCAGCAGAGTACCGCAATTATCTTAACCACCTGAATTATGCTAGTCATGCCGCACTTCAGCAGGCCTATGCGTTAGACGACGATAGAAGGACACAGATCCTGAATGCGTTGAATAGCACATTTCAAAGGCCCATAAATCTTTCTGTTATCTTAGACCTAAAACCTAAGAAGATTGAAGAGCCAGAGGAATTTCTGGAGCATTTTAATGAAATCTACCGTGGGCAATCAGGCAACTTGCTGTATCAAAATGGTCAGAATTCCCCTCAATATTGTGCTATGTTAATGCATTGCCTACCACCTTCTGTGGTTACTGCTGTGAAATGTAATAACATGAATTGGACAGAGAACGACCCTTCCCAGATGGCAAGGGCAGTCAGATTTTATTGGAAGGAGGGTGTAGGCCAAGAAGGAGGCTCAGTTACAAAGGTTAAGACTGAGTATGTAATGAAAAAGGATGATTGGCGATCCCAACAAGCGGCAGAAATGGTAGTTTACCAGCAGGAGCCCCAATATAGTGACTTTGGGTGGGTGGATCAGCGAAGAGGAGGATACCAAACCCACCCAAAGGGACCCTCACCCCCTTTTTATGGCCCACCAAACGAATCAACAGCTCTACAACCGCAGCCCCCTCTGAGGGGCCATTGGTCTACTGGAAGAAGAGGACAGGGCAGAAATAGAGGGAGCAATGCATGTTTTAATTGCGGCCGTGTAGATCACTGGCAACAGGAATGCCCCTTTAAAAGACAGGCAGTAGAAGGAGATTATTCGACCCAAAGGAGAGGGTACCCACCAAGGGGAGGACAGACGAGATACACTGACTTCTCCCAGGAAAACCCTTTCCCAACACAGGATTGACTAGCTAATTTAGCCATAAGGACTCTCCAATCGGAAAGGGAACCTATTATCTCTCTGCAGATAGGAGATCAACATCACTCATTTGTAATCGACACCGGGGCAGCCATGTCTTCTGTGCAATCAGCACTTAAATTACCATTATCCGACCACACGCAGCAATTGTCAGGGTTCCAAGGACAGGTGTGTGAGTATCCTATTTCTGAACCTGTGACAGTCACTTACGAGAATAAGTCTGCGGAGCATCAGTTTGTAGTGACTACTGGATTGGACTGTAACTTGTTGGCCCGAGATTTACTGTGTATCTTCCAGCTACAGCTAGAGTGCGGAGATGAGGGGGTAACGGTTACATCATGGAGGATGAGACAACAGTGCTATATTTCTATCACCCCCCAGTGGTGGACGTTAGACGTTGAACAGTCACTGCACCACGTTACCCTGGCCTATGACAGAACTGGACGAAACAGGGAGTTGGAGGACAAATACCGGCCATTACTTGAGACCGAATGGCCAGTCAAGGTTACATGCCAGGGATATGGGACGAATGGTCAGGAGGGCAGTGGATCATTCGGATCCAACAGACTACGCACTTCAAGTCATGCCGGACGGCACTACCATAAAATATTTTGAGGTCCCTGAAACGATTAACACTCGACTGCAGCATCACCGGGGACATGATGTGTTGGAATATGTCAATCCACAGGTCTGGGCGGAATACCCATCACAAGTGGGAAAGACAAATGTTACACCTATTAAGGTGATGATTAAGGATCATGTAAAGCTACCTTCCATTCGACAATACCCCCTGAAATCTCAAGCTGCTCCATCAATAGATAAATTAATTCAAGAGCTGTTGAAACAGGGTATTTTGGTCCCTTGCCAATCAGAATGTAACACCCCCATACTTGCTGTGCCTAAACCAGCCAAACCAGACCAGTACCGATTAGTACAGGATTTACGTTCAATTAATGCCATTGTACAGCCGTTACATGCTCTCGTCCCTAACCCTGCCCACATACTGGCTCAAATTCCAGCTCAAGCCCGGGTCTTCGCCGTAATTGACCTTCAGCACGCCTTCTTTGCCTTCCCACTTGCGACTGAAAGTCAATATTTGTTTGCCTTCACTTACAATGGACAGCAGTATACCTGGACCCGACTGCCACAGGGGTTCGTCAACTCACCTACACTCTTCTCCAGATGTCTGCAGACCCAACTCCAGGCCTTGACATTGGAGCATGGTTCCACTCTAGTGCAGTATGTAGATTACATATTGGTGGCAAGTCCTGACGAGCCCAGTAATAGGGATGATGTGATCCAGTTATTAAACCACCTATCCTCGTTGGGTTATGTTGTTTTACAAGCAAAGGTCTTGGTGGCTCAGAGAAAAGTTAAGTTCTTAGGAGTTTTACTTACAGCCACAGAAAGAAGTCTCGAACCCAGTAGGATTGAACCAATATGCCAATTCCCCGCCCCTACAATAGCCAAGGAGGTTCGTCATTGGCTGGGTATGATGAATTATAGTCGGCAGTGGATACCAAACATCGCTGTCTATACAAAGCTGCTGATGCCTTACACTAGTGAAGAGGGGAACTTTACTCTCACCACCGAGGCACTCGAGGCCTTCCGTTGCCTGAAGCAGGCCTTGCTACAAGCACCGGCCCTCGGTAGGCCCCTATACGACCGATCATTCCAGATATACTGTACTGTTCTGGAAGGATGTTCAACAGCGGTACTCACCCAGCAACATGGGGACAAGCACCGGCCCGTAGCATATTACTCTTCCAAACTCGACCCAGTGGCGTTGGGCCACCCTGTTTGCACCCAGATCTTGGCAGCGATATACAATAGTTTGCAGGCTGCTGCCAACATCACTCTCCAACAGGATATTACGGTGTATAGCTCCCACTCGGTAATCGCACTATTGGGGCAACTGCAGACTCAGCATCTTACCGCAGCTCGTCAGAATAGGTATGAGATATACCTTTTGAACAATCCACGTCTGACATTTAAATACTGTACCACTATCAATCCAGCCTGTTTTCTTAGCGGTCCCCCTGTCAATGAGGACGCGCCTGGTCACGACTGTTTAGCCTTGATTCAGGAAACTACAACAATAAGGGACGATCTGAGTGATATTCCGTTAGAACAACCTGACATGATTATGTATGTTGATGGCAGTGCATTAGTAAGCCCCACTGGCCGGAGACTGTCCAGTTATGCAATCATAGATCAGGATGGTCTGACTCTAGAAGCGGCAGCTTTCCAGACCCCTTACTCAGCACAACAAGCCAAACTTTTTGCCCTCACCCGTGCATGTATACTTGGGGGAGATCGCCGGGTAAATATCTACACTGACTCCCGATATGCTTTCGGGGTAGTTCATGACTTCGGACAACTCTGGAAGAATAGGGGATTCCTTATCTCGGCAGGCACAGAAATATCCAACCGGGGTTTAGTTAATGACTTACTGCAGGCCCTCCTTATGCCCGCGCAGATTTCCGTTATTAAATGCGCTGCCCACACGAATGGTACAACCCCAGTTGACGTTGGTAATGAACGAGCAGATTGTGCAGCGCGAACAGCCGCGCAAATTCAGCAAGTGATGGTGCCTAAGATGTTAAGTCAGACTAAACGATCTACTATAAATATGTCTGCTTCTGACAAGTCAATGCCAACCATCCAAGACGTCATAAGATTACAGGAGGACGCTCCTGAGAGTGATAAACAAATGTGGAAATGGTTAGGTTGTACATATGATTCTGTTTCCTCTTTATGGACCACGCCTGCACATCAGACTTGTATGTCTGATGTGCTGGCTTTATGGGTCATTGAATGTGTACACTTTGCAACTCATTGTAGGGCTCGAGGGACTAGTGATTTGTTGCTGGACACTTGGTGGCACCCTAAAATGCAGGGGTTGGGCCAAAGTATCAGTAATCGGTGTTTGATTTGTCAGCAATATAACACCGGAAAAGGTATCCCTTGTGGGATGGGGCAAACCCCGTTGCCCAGTGGTCCCTTTGAGACGCTCCAAATGGATTACATTGAGTTGGAAAGGTGTCAATGTTATAAATATGTTTTGGTCATTGTGGATGTGTTCAGCAGATGGGTCGAGGCGTATCCGACTATCGATAATAAAGCTGCTACTGTGGTTAAAGTCTTGATGAGGGAAATCATTCCCCGGTACGGTATACCAGCTCAGTTAAGTTCTGATAATGGGCCTTATTTTATTGGACAAATTAGCAAGGAGTTTTGCTCCCAGTTTGGCATACGCCAGCAGTTACACTGTGCTTATAGACCGCAGGCGGCCGGGTTGGTTGAGAGACACAATCAGACCCTCAAAACTAAATTGGCTAAATTAAGAGCAGACACGGGACTGACATGGCTTAAGTTGCTCCCCGTTGCCCTCTTCCAGCTGCGGGTTACACCTGCGGGACCGGCCCGGCTCTCTCTCGCCGTGATTCTTTATGGCAGGCCTCTTAGAACTCCCTGGAGCCTGCAGGTTCCCAGACTGGTTCAGTTTCATCAGATGACTGAAGAGATGACCACCTATGTTCTAGCCCTCACGCAAGTGCTCAAGGAACTCCATGGCCAGGTCCGCGCAGCTCACCAGCCATCGCCCCCAGTACCTAGCTCACTTTCAGTCCAGCCCGGTAGTTATGTCATGGTCAAAAATTGGACTAGGAAGGGATCGGAGCCGCGATGAGACGGGCCCTTCCAAGTTCTCATTACCACCCCCACAGCAGTTAAAGTGGAGGGGCAAAGTGCTTGGGTCCACCTACATAACTGTAAATTGAGTCCACCTCCACTACTGTAAAAGGTCGGATACTAACCTGCCTCCCTTCTCCAGTGCTATTTTACAGGTGTGGAACATGATGGAGTGGCTACGCATCGTCTGTATGATATTTGGTCTCACTTCGCTTGGCGTGTTATTGGCGATGGACATAGAAAAGGGGAATATTATGTATCTGTGTAGCCCCAACCAATCTACAAGGATACATCACCTATGCAAAGGTGATGTTCTTCGCTGCCCCCATATACGAGGACATGGTATCGACTCATGGAAGGTCATCAAAGTTAAGGAGAATGCAGGAGTCATGAAGCAGTTGCACCGGTCCCGGCGATGGGAAGGGAACATTATATGGACATTGCCTTGTTTTTGGAATACATGTAAATTCGATTTTGGATGTGTTAAGAGTGGTGCAATAAAGGTAAAATCAGGCTGTCAGAAGAGCGTAGGAAGAGGCTATGAGAAAGTGAAAGGGACTAGAGAGAGGACGGGGCGTATGAGAAGGGAAGTACAGCTAGAACGTAGGTTACCGGGAGATACACTTAAGTTAGTTAAAGGCCAAACTGAGGAAAACCCGGGTAGTATGAATCTCTTCTACCAGATTTACCACCGCTTGTATGGCCAGGGACGGGTTGTCTGCTACCCAAACCCCGCAGCGGTGTCTAGGTTATTTTCTGTTTCACCGCTTTGGGGCACTCCCCAAACGGTGGTTCATTGTCAGCATTCCGAGCCACTGCCCAATCAGGTCACTCTTCCTTACGATCCGGGTTCAGCACCACCGGCTATTTGCCTTCCCCTTCCTCGGGATAATTCCCATTCACAGTACGATAGGCTGCGACGGTGGAGGGCGTACATACCTAGCCACTTCACTCCCAATAGGGATTCCCGGTCGTACGAGAATTGCTTCAGCAGTGAAGGATACGGCTGTTTGCTGGTAGAGGTGGACACAAATATAACATGTCTGTTTCCCACCTGTACGGACAGGAGGTGCCATATCACCCAGGCGTCTGGCCAATGCGTTTGTTACAACACCACTTGCGTTCCATTGAACGCCGGCCTCCAGCTCCTTTGTGGCTGGGCGAATGTCTCTCGTATCACTGTTGGGACTAGGGCTTTCCGCATTGCTAGGCGGCCCGAATGGGTGTTTCAAAGTTGGATAAACTGGGCTACTGGGGGGTCCTTACGCAACCGATATGCTGATTGTGATGCTAGCCTGCACACGGAGCAAGGATACTACTTTTTATTTAATGGTACAGCGACCAACGTTTTGTCACCCCCATTTCCCCGCCGAATTGCTATAGGGACTCTAGTCCCTACCACAGTCCCCTGCCCTTCGGCGTGGAACCTGCATAATCAGTTAGCACGCTGGGCAGTCTCTGCTGAATTTTGCGCGAACTGGAAAAAAAACCCAGGTTCTTGCACCCAACCGGGGCCCCTCAGCCGGGTGGGGGATTCTGAGCGTATTGACACTGGGAGGTGTGGGGGGTTCCTTGGCTGTCAGTGATAGGAATTATTTTATTTGCGGCCTTACCATCTTGGGAAATGGAACCTTGGGAGCCCTCGGGGCAATAACCAAGGAGTTGTCTCAGCTACGGTTGTTTGCAATGCAGAACCGGTATGCTCTTGACTATCTTCTGGCCCGTGAGGGTGGGGTATGCGCCATAGTGCAGGGCAAGTGTATCATGGGAGTTCAAGACTTGACCGCTAACATCACTAAATTTATGGATCGCATACGGGATCACTTGGACGGGATGCAGGATCCTGGCTCTTGGGGTAACTGGGGATTTGGAGGTTGGAAGGACTGGTTGATAAATATGGCCATGTATCTAGTGGTAGCTATCGGCTGCATCTTTGTGGGCCTGGCCATCCTTAAATGTGTGATGGGTAGAATGCGGGGTGCACTGGATCAGATCACCGCCCCAAAAAATTTAACTGTTAAAATCCATGAGGGTGAAGCAGATGAAGGGGGGCTAAGACAGGAATTGGAAATGCAGCGACGGATCTTTTTAGATGGGGAACCGTAGCTATGGATTGGATAGTCCGGTTATCATGGAATGATAAAAGGAGGGAATGACGAATGTGATATAAAATAGTTACTTTAGAGATATTAGTTAATGTAATGTAGAAATAAGCCACTTTGATTCTGGCAAGTAGAGACAAAGGATTTTAGACCGCATGGAAAAAGCAGGAAGAGGTGTGTCTACGAGAGTGATGCTGGATTGATAGGGGCCGGAGAAAGGGATTGGAAGTGAGCCAATCAGAATAGATCAAACAAGTCAGGAGGGACATAGGATGACCTATGGGCGTCGAGTATGTGAAACTTGATGCCATTTGAATGTATCAGTACTGATCTCTTTGTCTGGGACATTCACTTAGTTCCTGGGGCTGCAGAGAGCAACATGTTATCTGTATCACTGTGGACTAGGTAGCTTGCAAGCTGAATAAAATAACTAATGTTATACCTGCAAATCCATCTCGACTTTTATTGAGGCCAGACTGACGGATAAAGAAATTTGGGGTTCAACAGCAGGAGTGTATGGCAGACAGAAAGGTGGGTTGAAGTGTGTCTACTTCAATGCATCCGGAATAAGGTAGGTGAACTTGGAGCGTGGATTGGTACTTGGGTCTACGATGTTGTGGCCATTACGGAGACATGGTTCCGGGGTTTAGATGTTTCAGTAAGAGTAGGGAAGGTGGTAAAAGAGATGGAGGAGTAGCATTGTTAATCAAGGATAGTTTAACGGCTGCAGAAAGGCAGTTCGAAGGGGATCTGCCTACTGAGGTAATATAGGCCGATGTTAGAAATAGGAAAGGCGCGGTCACATTGTTAGGAGTTTTCTATAGGCCCCCAAATAGGAATAGAGATGTGGAGGAAGAAATTGCAAAACAGATCATGGATAGGTGTGGAGGTCTCAGGGTAGTTGTCATGGGTGACTTTAACTTTCCAAATATTGATTGGAACCTCTATAGGTCGAACAGTTCGGATGGGGCAGTTTTTGTATAGTGTGTGCAGGAGGGTTTCCTGACACAATATGTGGATAGGCCGACAAGAGGGGGGGCCACATTGGATTTGGTACTGGGTAATGAACCGGGCCAAGTGTTAGATTTGCTTGTGGGAGAGCACTTTGGAGATAGTGACCACAATTCGGTGTCTTTCACTATTGCAATGGAGAGGGATAGGGCCATACGGCAGGGCAAGGTTTATAATTGGGGGAGGGGTAATTATGATGTGATTAGGCAAGAATTAAGGAGCAAAAGATGGGAACAGAAACTGTCAGGGAAAGGCAAAAATGAAAAGTGGAGCTTGTTCAAGGAACAAATACTGTGTGTCCTTGATATGTCAGGCAGGGAGGAAATGGCTGTGTGAGGGAACCATGGTTCACAAAAGAGGTTGAATGTCTTGTCAAGAGGAAAAAGGAAATGTATGTAAGGATGAGAAAACAAGGTTCAGTTGGGTTGCTTGAGGGTTACAAGGTAGCAAGGAATGAGCTAAAAAAAAGGGCTTAGGAGAGCTAGGAGGGGGCATGAGAAGTCCTTGGTGGGTCGGATCAAGGAAAACCCCAAGGCTTCTTACTCTTATGTGAGAAATAAAAAAATGACCAGGGTGAAGTTAAGGCCGGTCAAGGACAGTAGTGGGAACTTGTGCATGGAGTCAGAAGAAATAGGAGAGGCATTGAATGAATACTTTTCTTCAGTGTTCACCAATGAGAGGGGCCATGTTTTTGAGGATGAGAGTGTGATACAGGCGGGTAGGCTGGAGGAGGTAGATGTTCTGAGGAAGGGTGTATTAGCAATTTTGAAAAATCTTAGGGTTGACAAGGCCCCTGGGCCAGATGGGATATATCGAAGGATTCTTTGGGAGGCAAGGGCCTCCTTTGCGAGGCAAGGGAGGATTGCAGAGCCTTTGGCTTTGATCTTTGGGTCCTCACTGTCCACGGGGATAGTGCCAAAGGACTGGAGAGTGGCGAATGTTGTTCCTCTGTTCAAGAAAGGGAATAGGAATGACCCGGGCAATTATAGGCCGATTAGTCTTACTTCGATGGCCGGCATCTCCACATCATGGTAAATTAATGGTAAAGGTCCTGAAGGATAGGATTTATGACCATTTGGAAAGATGCAGCTTAATCTGGGATAGTCAACACGGATTCATGAAGGGTAAGTCTTGCCTCACAAATTTGATTGAGTTCTTTGAGGAGGTAACTAAGTGTGTAGATGAAGGTAGAGCAGTTGATGTCGTATACATGGATTTTAGTAAGGCGTTTGATAAGGTTCCCCGTGGTCGGCTCATGAAGAAAGTAAGGAGGTGTGGGATAGAGGGAAATTTGGCCAATTGGATAAGTAACTGGCTATCATAGAAGACAGAGGGTGGTGGTGGATGAAAAATGTTCAGACTGGAGACCAGTTACCAGCGGTGTACCACAGGGATCAGTGCTGGGTCCTCTGCTATTTGTGATTTTTATCAATGACTTGGAGGAGGGGGCTGAAGGGTGGGTCAGTAAATTTGCTGATGACACCAAGATTGGTGGAGTAGTGGATGAAGTGGAGGGCTGTTGTAGGCTGCAAAGAGACATTGATAGGATGCAGAGCTGGGCCGAAAAATGGCAGATGGAGTTTCACCCTGATAAGTGTGAGGTGATTCATTTAGGTAGAAAAAATTTGAATGCGGATTCCAGGGTCAACGGCAGGGTTCTGAGGAATGTGGAGGAACAGAGAGTTGTTGGGGTTCATGTCCACAGATCTCTGAAGGTTGCCACTCAAGTGAATAGAGCCGTGAAGAAGGCTTATAGTGTGTTAGCGTTTATTAACAGGGGGCTTGAGTTTAAGAGCTGCGGGGTTATGCTGCAACTGTACATGACCCTGATGAGACCACATTTGGAGTATTGTGTGCAGTTCTTCTCACCTCATTATAGGAAGGATGGGGAAGCATTGGGAAGGGTGCAAAGGAGATTTACCAGGATGCTGCCTGGTTTGCAGGATAGGCCTTATGAGGAAAGGTTGAGGGAGCTAGGGCTTTTCTCTTTGGAGCGGAGGAGGATGAGAGGCAACTTGATAGAGGTTTATAGGACTTCCGGGTGCGGCAATGACCAGCTGAGTCGCACGTTTCGGCAGCTCCCGGTGGAACGGACTTTTGGTCTCTTAATAGGAGCCCCATCAGCAATTTTAATGGCAAATAACACTGTGCGGTAATCCAGAAGGGAATCCCCCCTGGACATGGATGGAAAAAAGAGAGGAAAGTAGCCGGATTGCGGTGGATCCTCTAGAGCAGCGGCCAGGAAGGCAGGCACAAAGCAAGATGGCGTCGGAAGGAGGCAGTTTAATATGGGGCCCTGACCAACAAGAGTTCCTGCGGCGTTGCGTAGATGAACTCAAAAAGAAGATGAAGAAGGAGCTGTTGGCCCCGATATTACAAGCGATTGAGGGGCTAAAGGAGGAGCAAAAGACCCAGGAACAGGAGCTTCGGGTCGTGAAGGCAAAGGCTGCTGAGAATGAGGATGACATACAGGGCCTGGTGGTGAAAATGGAGATCCACGAGGTACAACACAAAAGATGTGTGGAAAGGCTGAAGGTGTTGGAGAATAATGTGAGGAGGAAGAACCTAAGGATTCTTGGTCTTCCCGAAGGTGCAGAAGGGGCGGACGTTGGGGCATATGTGAGCTCGATCCTGCACTCGTTAATGGGATCGGAGGCCCCGACGGGTCCGCTGGAGGTGGAGGGAGCCTATCGGGTTATGGCGCGAAGACCGAGGGCTGGAGAAATTCCTCGAGCAATAGTGGTGAGATTTCTCCGATATAAGGAAAGAGCGATGGTCCTCAGATGGGCAAAGGAAACTCGGAGCAGTAGGTGAGAGAATGCGGTGATCCGCGTATATCAAGATTGGAGTGCGGAGGTGGCGAGAAGGAGGGCAAGCTTTAATCGGGCCAAGGCGGTGTTGCATAAAAGGAAGGTCAAATTCGGAATGCTGCAACCGGCAAGACTGTGGGTCACACATCTAGGGAAACACCACTACTTCGAAACGGCAGATGAGGCGTGGAGATTTATTGTCGAGGAGAAGCTGGAGTGAGCGGGCCAGAAAAAGAACGTTTGGGACAAAAGTGGGGGGGTGAATTTGTGGGATGAAGGGAGGAAAAGGGGGAAGAGAGGACTTCCCAAGTTGTTAAACCTGCGACCCTGTAACTTCTCTCTCTCCCCCATGTCATGGGGGAGGGGTGAGGGAGGATGAGGAGCTGAGGGCGCCGGCCATTGGGGGCGGGGCCAAAAGGGAAGCGCGGGCTTGGTTCCCGCGCTATGGTAATCATGACGGGAACAGGGAAGCAGGAAGGAGTGGGCCTCGCACAGTGTGAGCCGAGGTCACGGGGGGAAGTCGAGGTTGGCCAGAGTTTGCTGACTTCTGGGAGCAACATGGGGGGTGCAATTACGCTAGCTTGGGATCTAGCGGGGGGGGGGGGGTTAACTGGGTTGCTGCTGCTGGGGAGAAGGGGGAGCTGGTACGGGAGGGGGGTGTCGGGGCAGGGGGGCGCCGCCTGGGGGGGACACAGCTACGTGGGAACCGGGTGAGGAGCTGGATTGAAAAAGGAAATGGCTAGTCGTCAAGGGGGGGGGGGGTAAAGAGCCCCCCAACCCGGTTGATCACGTGGAATGTGGGAGGGCTGAACGGGCCGATTAAGAGGGCACGGGTACTTGCACACCTAAAGAAACTTAAGGCAGATGTGGTTATGCTTCAGGAGACGCATCTGAAGCTGATAGACCAGGTTAGACTTCGCAAAGGATGGGTGGGGCAGGTGTTTCATTCGGGGCTAGATGCAAAAAACAGGGGGGTGGCCATACTAGTGGGGAAGCGGGTAATGTTTGAGGCAAAGGCTATAGTGGCGGATAGTGGGGGCAGATACGTGATGGTGAGTGGCAAACTGCAAGGGGAGGCGGTGGTATTAGTGAACGTGTATGCCCCGAACTGGGATGATGCCAATTTTATGAGGCGTATGTTAGGATGAATCCCGGACCTAGAAGTGGGGAAGTTGGTAATGGGTGGAGGCTTTAATACGGTGCTGGACCGAGGGCTGGACAGATCGAGGTCCAGGACCGGAAGGAGGCCGGCTGCAGCTAGGGTGCTTAAGGATTTTATGGTGCAGATGGGAGGAGTAGATCCCTGGAGATTTAGTAGACCTAGGAGTAAGGAGTTTTCGTTTTTCTCCTATGTACACAAAGTATTTTCACGAATAGATTTTTTTGTTTTGGGAAGGGCACTGATCCCAAAGGTGACGGGGACGGAGTACACGGCTAGAGCCATCTCGGATCATGCTCCACACTGGGTGGACCTGGAGATAGGGGAAGAAAAACAACAGCTTCCACCCTGGAGAATGGACATGGGATTATTGGCAGATGAGGGTGTGTGTTTAAGGGTGAGGGGGTGTCTTGAAAGGTACTTGGAACTTAATGATAATGGGGAGGTACAGGTGGGAGTGGTCTGGGAAGCACTGAAGGCAGTGGTTAGAGGGGAGCTGATATCTATTAGGGCACATAAAGGAAAGCAGGAGGGTAGGGAAAGGGAGCGGTTGTTGAAAGAACTTCTGAGGGTGGACAGACAATACGCGGAGGCACCGGAGGAGGGACTGTACAGGGAAAGGCAAAGGCTACATGTAGAATTTGACTTGTTGACTACGGGTAATGCAGAGGCACAATGGAGGAAGGCACAGGGTGTACAGTACGAATATGGGCAGAAGGCGAGTAGGTTGTTGGCCCACCAACTGAGGAAAAGGGGAGCAGCGAGGGAGATAGGGGGGGTGAGAGATGAGGAGGGAGAGATGGAGCGGGGAGCGGAGAGAGTGAATGGAGTGTTCAAGGCATTTTATGAAAGATTATATGAAGCGCAGCCCCCGGACGGGAAGGAGAGAATGATGTGCTTTCTGGATCAGCTGGAATTTCCTAAGGTGGAGGAGCAGGAGAGAGTGGGGCTGGGAGCACAGATTGAGACGGAAGAAGTAGTGAAAGGGATTGGGAGCATGCAGGCGGGGAAGGCCCCGGGACCAGACGGATTCCCAGTTGAATTCTATAAGAAATATTTGGACTTGCTGGCCCCGCTACTGATGAGAACCTTTAATGAGGCGAGGGAAAGGGGGCAGCTGCCCCCGACTATGTCAGAGGCAACGATATCGCTCCTCCTAAAGAAGGAAAAAGACCCGTTGCAATGCGGGTCATACAGGCCCATTTCCCTCCTGAATGTGGATGCTAAGATTCTGGCCAAGGTAATGGCAATGAGGATAGAGGACTGTGTCCAGGGGGTGGTCCATGAGGACCAAACTGGGTTTGTGAAGGGGAGACAGCTAAATACAAATATACGGAGGCTGCTAGGGGGAATGATGATGCCCCCACCAGAGGGGGAAGCGGAGATAGTGGTGGCGATGGATGCCGAGAAAGCATTTGATGGAGTGGAGTGGGATTATTTGTGGGAGGTGTTGAGGAGATTTGGCTTTGGGGACGGGTATATCAGGTGGGTACAGTTGCTGTATAGGGCCCCGATGGCGAGCGTGGTCACGAATGGACGGGGGTCTGACTATTTTCGGCTCCATAGAGGGACGAGGCAGGGATGTCCTCTGTCCCCGTTATTGTTTGCACTGGCGATTGAACCCCTGGCCACAGCACTGAGGGGTTCCAGGAAGTGGAGGGGAGTATTTAGGGGGGGAGAAGAACACCGGGTATCTCTGTATGCGGATGATTTGTTGCTATATGTGGCGGACCCGGCGGAGGGGATGCCAGAGATAATGCGGATACTTGGGGAGTTTGGGGATTTTTCAGGGTATAAACTGAACATGGGGAAAAGTGAGTTATTTGTGGTGCATCCGGGGGAGCAGAGCAGAGAGATAGAGGATTTACTGTTGAGGAAGGTAACAAGGGACTTCCGGTACCTGGGGATCCAGATAGCCAAGAATTGGGGTACATTACATAGGCTCAATTTAACACGGTTGGTTGAACAGATGGAGGAGGATTTCAAGAGATGGGACATGGTGTCCCTGTCATTGGCAGGTAGGGTGCAGGCGGTTAAAATGGTGGTCCTCCCGAGATTCCTTTTTGTGTTCCAGTGCCTCCCGGTGGTGATCACAAAGGCTTTTTTCAAAAGAATTGAGAAGAGCATTATGAGTTTTGTGTGGGCTGGGAAGACCCCGAGAGTGAGGCGGGGATTCTTGCAGCATAGTAGGGACAGGGGGGGGCTGGCACTACCGAGCCTAAGTGAGTACTACTGGGCCGCCAATGTTTCAATGGTGTGTAAGTGGATGGGAGAAGGGGAGGGAGCGGCGTGGAAGAGATTGGAGAGGGCGTCCTGCAGGGGGACTAGCCTGCAAGCAATGGTGACGGCGCCGTTGCCGTTCTCACCAAAGAAATACACCACAAGCCCGGTGGTGGTGGCTACATTGAAAATCTGGGGGCAGTGGAGACGGCATAGGGGAGGGATGGGAGCTTCTGTGCGGTCCCCGATAAGAAACAATCATAGGTTCGTTCCGGGGAGAATGGATGGGGGATTTGGAGCATGGCAAAGAGCTGGGGTAGTACAACTAAGAGATCTATTTGTAGATGGGACGTTTGCGAGTCTGGGAGCGCTGACGGAGAAATATGGGTTGCCCCAAGGGAATGCATTTCGGTGTATGCAATTGAGGGCTTTTGCGAGGCAACAGGTGAGGGAATTCCCGCAGCTCCCAACGCAGGAAGTGCAGGATAGAGTGATCTCAGAGACATGGGTGGGGGACGGTAAGGTGGCGGACATATACAGGGAGATGAGGGACGAGGGGGGGATCATGGTAGATGAGCTGAAAGGGAAATGGGAAGAGCTGGGGGAGGATATTGAGGAGGGGCTGTGGGCTGATGCACTACGTAGGGTAAATTCATCGTCCTCGTGTGCCAGGCTAAGCCTGATACAATTTAAGGTGCTACACAGTGCGCATATGACTGGAGCACGGCTTCGTAAATTTTTTGGGGTAGAGGATAGGTGTGCGAGATGCTCGAGAGGTCCAGCGAATCACACCCACATGTTTTGGTCATGTCCGGCACTACAGGGGTTCTGGGTGGGGGTGGCAAGGGTGCTTTCGAAGGTGGTGGGGGTCCGGGTCGAACCAAGCTGGGGGTTGGCTATGTTTGGGGTTGCAGAAGAGCCGGGAGTGCAGGAGGCGAGAGAGGCTGACGTGTTGGCCTTTGCGTCCCTTGTAGCCCGGCGCAGGATATTGTTAATGTGGAAGGAAGCCAAACCCCCGGGTGTGGAGACCTGGATAAACGATATGGCAGGGTTTATAAAGTTAGAACGGATTAAGTTTGTGTTAAGGGGTTCGGCTCAGGGGTTCACCAGGCAGTGGCAACCGTTCGTCGACTACCTCACAGAAAGATAGAGGGAATGGAAAAGAAGTAGACAACAGCAGCAACCCAGGGGGTAGGGGGGGGGGGGGGGGGGGAAGGGCGGGGGGGGGGGGGGGGGAGGAATCGGACGGACTCTCAGGGATGTTATTCTATATGTATAGGTATTTGGTATATGTAGTTGTATATTGGATTGTTGGATTGTATTTTTGGAGAGTATTTATTTTGGACAAGGCAGTTGCCATTTAGTTTTTTTTTTTTTGTTTATATATTACTTATTTATTTGTTTAAAACTGGCCACGGTTATTTATATTGCTTCATTGTTGTGTAAAAGAAACATTACGTATTGTTATGTTTGGCCAAAAAACTTGAATAAAATATATATATTTTTTAAAATAGAGGTTTATAAGATGATGAGGGGGATAGATAGAGTGGACGTTCAGAGACTATTTCCTCGGGTGGATGTAGCTGTTACAAGGAGGCATAACTATAAAGTTCAGGGTGGTTGATATAGGAAGGATGTCCGAGGTAGGTTCTTTACTCAGAGAGTGGTTCGGGTGTGGAATGGACTGCCTGCTGTGGAGTCGGACACTTTAGGAACTTTCAAGCGGTTATTGGATAGGCACATGGAGCACACCAGAATGACAGGGAGTGGGATAGCTTGATCTTGGTTTCGGACAATGCTCGGCACAACATCGAGGGCCGAAGGGCCTGTTCTGTGCTGTATGGTTCTATGTTCTATGTTCTAAAAGTAAAAGATGAACTGAGAAAGGAAATACCTATTCCCAAAATCCAGTCCCACCCTCCACCCAGACACACACAAGACAGACACATGATAAGGGGAGGGGAAGAATTAAAACATGGGAATTGAAGGAAAATGTTGAAGATGTATCATTGCTGCTGCCGTCATGGCCTCAATAGGCACCGTCTTCTCCGAATGCACCCTTCTGGGGAATTGGTTTATACAAGAGATTCTGGTTGGTGCAATTCTGTTCCTCGACCACCAGATGGAGCTATACACAGGAGATTCAGGTTGGTGCAATTCTGACCTTCGATCACCAGATGGAGCTCCTGTCTCCTGGAGGTATTACTGGAGCTATAAACCTGAGGAATCACAGACCTTTACATTCACCTGATCTCTGAGCAGAAACTTTGGCTGCATTATCTTTTTTAAAATAAATATTTTTTATTCTCCTCCTTTTTCACATTTTCTCCCAAATTTACACCCACCAACAATAAACAATAATCAGTAACAAATATGTCAATCCCCATGTCAATAACAACGATCCCATCCTCCCACCAGACCCAAACATTAGCCCGCATGTTCACATAAACAAATGACAAAAAGGAATCAGGAATCACCCAGAGTCACCATCAACACACACAGCCCCCCTCCCCCCAACTCTCCCATGCCCCCCTCCAACTAATGTTCCCTGTTATCCAGTTCTTGAAAGTGCATTATGAATAATGCCCATGAATTGTAGAACCCCTCCATCCTTCCCCTCAGTTCAAACTTAACCTTCTCAAGAGTCAAGAATTCCAACAGGTCCCCCCGCCACGCCACGGCACAGGGTGGAGAGGCTGCTCTCCAACCCATCAGGATCCGCCTCTGGGCGATCAACGAGGCGAAGGCTACAACATCTGCCTCTGCACCCGTTTCCAATCCTGGCTGGTCCGACACCCCGAATATGACCACCCGGGGGCCCGGGTCCAGTTTCACATGCACCACCTTGGAAATTACCCTAAAAACCTCCTTTCAGTCATCCTCTAGCTTTGGACAGGACCAAAACATATGAACGTGATTAGCGGGCACACCCCCCCCCGCAACGTTCACACACATCTTCTACTCCGTCTCACCCTCATGAGGTGTGCTCTGTATACCACCTTCAGCTGTGTCAGCCCCAACCTCGCACACGAGGTGGAGACATTCACTCTCCGGAACACCTCACACCAGAACCCCTCCCCCATATCCCCTCCCAACTCTTCCTCCCACTTTGCATTGATCCCTTGCAGTGGTGCCTTCTCCTCTTCCAAAATAGCTCCGTACACCGCTGACACGACCCCCTTTTCCAGTCCTCCTGTCGTCAGCACCTCCTCCAGCAATGGGGAGGCCGACTCCACTGGGAAGCTCTGTATCTCCTTTCTGGCAAAATCTCAAACCTGCATGTATCTAAACATTCCTCCCTGCTCCAGCCCAGACTTCGCTTCCAGCTCCTTCAATCCTGCAAACCGACCCCTAAGAAACAAATCTTTTAGTGTCTTAATCCCCTTCTCCTCCCATTTCTGAAAATTTCCATCCCACCTCCCTGGCTCAAATCTGTGGTTCCCCCAAATCGGCATTTCCCTTGACCCTGCCCCCAACCCGAAATGTTGGCGAAACTGCCTCCAAATTCTCAATGAAGCTATTATTCCCGGACTCCCTGAGTACTTCCCCGGGGCTATCGGGAGCGGCGCTGTTGCTAGTGCTTTCAATCCTAACCCCCAGCACAAACTCTCCTCCATTCTGACCCACTGGGAATCAACCCCTCTGACCCAGCTCCGCACCTTCGCCACATTCGCTGCCCAGTAGTCATACATCAGGGGCTGCATTATCAAGAGAGTTCTCAGTTTGGGTTCTTCCCAGCCATTCAGAAGGCAGAGAGTAGCAATGGAAGGATGCTTTTCTAATTGGAGGGCTGTGAGTGGTGGTGTTCCGCAGGGGTCAGTGCTGGGACCTTTGCTGTTCGTAGTAGATATAAATGATTTGGAGGAAAATGTAACTGGTCTGATGAGTAAGTTTGTGGACGACACAAAGGTTGGTGGAATTGCGGATAGTGATGAGGACTGTCAGAGGATACAGCAGCATTTAGATCGTTTGGAGACTTGGGCGGAGAGATGGCAGATGGAGTTTAATCCGGACAAATGTGAGGTAATGCATTTTGGAAGGTCTAATGCAGGTAGGGAATATCCAGTGAATGGTAGAACCCTCAAGAGTATTGACAATCAGAGAGATCTAGGAGTACAGGTCCACAGGTCACTGAAAGGGGCAACACAGGTGGAGAAGGTAGTCAAGAAGGCATACGGCATGCTTGCCTTCATTGGCCGGGGCATTGAGTATAAGAATTGGCAAGTCATGTTGCAGCTGTATAGAACCTTAGTTAGGCCACACTTGGAGTATAGTGTTCAATTCTGGTCGCCACACTACCAGAAGGATGTGGAGGCTTTAGAGAGGGTGCAGAAGAGATTTACCAGAATGTTGCCTGGTATGGAGGGCATTAGCTATGAGGAGAGGTTGAATAAACTCGGTTTGTTCTCACTGGAACGACGGAGGTTGAGAGGCGACCTGATAGAGGTCTACAAAATTATGAGGGGCGTAGACAGAGTGGATAGTCAGAGGCTTTTCCCCAGGGTAGAGGGGTCAATTACTAGGGGCCATAGGATAAGGTGCGAGGGGCAAGGTTTAGAGTAGATGTACGAGGCAAGTTTTTTACACAGAGTGTAGTGGGTGCCTGGAACTCGCTACCGGAGGAGGTGGTGGAAGCAGGGACGATAGTGACATTTAAGGGGCATCTTGACAAATACATGAATAGGATGGGAATAGAGGGATACGGACTCCGGAAGTGTAGAAGATTTTAGTTTAGACGGCCAGCATGGTTTGCGCAGACCTGGAGGGCCGAAGGGCCTGTTCCTGTGCTGTACTTTTCTTTGTTGTTTGTTCTTTGTTCAGACCGAGGATTATACATCTGGATTCTCCATTCCTGAGAGTGTTGGCGCCAGGTCAGGATTAGTGGAGTTCTCTGACAGCAAAACTGGCACCCCACCTGGACCAATTCAATGATTGTTAAGGGTCTGGAACCGATGCCACGTGGAACACAATAGATTCCAATGACAAATGGTGCTGAATTCGCTGGCTCCGGAATTGATACACAGGAGGCTGACAAGCTTCAGCACACACACCATCCCAGCCAACACGATGGCAGCAGGACTGGCGGTCCGAGATCCACCGAAGCGGAACTGGAGATCCTGCTGGATACTGTGAAGGAGAGGTGGCTGCCAGATGCCGCTGTTCGCCGGACCTGGACGCAGGCGGCAGGGGTAGTCTGCGTTGTGGGCAACATCACCCGACCTGCCAGCAGAGCCTTAAAAACTGCACAACCTCCTTAGGACGGCCAGAGTGTGTAGTCAGGTCCAGCACCAACCCCCATTCCACATGCACCACATGCGAGCACCCCATGGCCGGGTGCCCTGGCCACTTGAGCCACCAGCTACCCACCCCCTGGGCTGCATGCATCGGACTGTCTAACACTGCTGTTTTCTGTTCACCCCCCCTCTCCAGTGAACAACTGCCGGGAGCGAGGGAAGACTGGAGAGGGACCGCCGGACCTGCGTCCCCTCACCGCAGCAGAGCAGAGGGCCCTGGACGTGGTCGGTGGGCCTAAAGAAAGGGCAGTCACCGAGGCAGAGGTCGGCATGGGGTGAGGCAGTGAGACTCCGCTAAGTTGCGGTTCTCCATGTCACCCCTTCCACCAACACTCCCACACCCACACCACCCCAACACCCAGCACCACCCCACATTCCCTCTCCACCACCACCACCACCACCACCTCCACACCAGCTCTCCAATATAAACCAACTCCCCCCACAGCCCGCCCGTGATACAATCATACGTCCTGTCTTGTGTCTTGCAGTTGCTCCTGGTGAAGGGACCGCCCCGATCCTCGCCACAGCCAGAAACCCGTGTGTTGGCCAACGACGCGACGGATGGAAGCCATCGACCCACATGCCAAAACTCCTCGGGGTCGAGTACGGGGAAGACACCGACTTTACGCCACGGCTACCTCCAACACCCTCCACTTTGCCAGGGACACTCTCCTCGCTTGGGCACTTCAATGAAGAGGCTCCTGGGGAACTATCTGGTGCGCACCACACATATGCTGCAGTACAATAGATGGAGGTAGGAATCTTTGAGGGGTCGGAGAGCGGGCCAACCCCAGGGACTAGCTGCTGTCCCGATGGATTTGAGGCTTGAAATGGAATGGCCAGTCCCATCCATAGTGGAGATGCAGCCGCAGAGCCAGGGACTACATGAGGTGTTGTCGGCGAGTATCCAACACCTGCAGATGCAGTTGGACGAATCCAACCACATGCAGCAGCAGGAAATGGTGCCAATCATGCGTGCCACCCAGGCCAACACCGCATGGGTGGCGTACCACAGTGGAGGCCTTGGGGGAAAACGTTTCGGCCATGGGTCAGGATGTCCAAGGCCTGGGGTAATCTGTGCAGGTGTTGACTAAGGCCCAGGACAGGCCCTCTCACATGCACAAACGTACCAGAGCCACCTGGACATTGCAGCGATGCTCCAGAGCTTGGCCCAGTCGTGAGCGTCATGGCTGAGAGCATTGGTGGCATTGCCCAGGCGCTAGCCGTCATGGCACAGACAAGGAGAGAGGTGGCCCAGTGCCAGAGGGCGATGGTGCAGTCACTGGCTGATGTGGCACAGACCTAGAAGGTGGTGGCACAGTGGCAGTGCGATGTGGTGGAGACCCAGACGGAGATGGTCCCACTCCCTGTGCACTATGGCCGTGAGCGTGCCGACCCTGGTCGAGATGAGAGCAGACATCCAGGACTGGCAGCGGCAGGTGATGGGGGAGCCACAGGGATCTGAGCTCTGCTCACACCCCTGTTCCCGGTAGCAACCGGGCACCCCGAGGGAGTAGGAAGTGATGGGGCCCGCGTCGTTGACTCCTGCAGGGGAGGTGCCAGAACACCGCAGCACCTAGGACTCCCCGCACGCCCCCCCCCCAAACCTGTCCCTGGCACATCTGGTGGGCAGCAGGCAGAACAGGGGAGTGCGGGGGAAATAGACGTGGTGTGGGCTTGTAGGGATCGTAGTTCAGCCACCAGTCACCACTCTGGTGTCCCACCCCATCCCCACACCAAACTCGCCCCTCCCCAACCACTGTTCCTACCTCTGCCATCCCAGTGATCCGATAGGACCATGTGATGGAATGGCCAGCTCGCAAACAGGGATCACCCACGTGGACGGTGGAAAGTGGTACCGTGGACAGGAGTCAGACATTGTCAAACGATGTGGAGTCCCAGAGCTCACCCCAGAATGGGTTGTCATCATCCTCCATCCCATAAGCCAGACCCGCTGTTGCTGTCAACCCAGGGCCCACACCCCATAGTGAGGTAGGTACGTATCACGAGGGGAGTTTCAAGTGGCGGGAGTTGGGATTTGGTGTCTGTGCCCCTGGCTAGTCCCCTCCCTCGCCGGTGAACCTGCAGGCGATCAGAGAGTCCCGTGCGCTTTGGCCCAGGTGTACACGTTGTGCGGCCTCTCGTGCCTGCCCGGACCCCATGTCCTGCCCATCCTTGGCTCCCCGGCATCCACCTCGTCGGACTAGGACTACGTTCATCCTCCTCCTCCAGTATGTCGCCCCTCTGCTGCATGATGTTGTGAAGGATGCAGCAGGCCACCATGATACGGGCGACCCTCCCCCAGCACCAAACTGGAGGGCCTCTCCAGAGCGGTCCAGGCACCTGAATCACATCTTCAGGATGCCATAAACACCGCACGATCATGCCCCTGGTCATGGCATGGGCGTCATTGTAGCGGGTTTCCATGTCGGCCTCCAGATAGGTGTCATCAGTCACAACCGCAGAGGATAGCCCCAGTCACCCAGGAGGCTTTTCGTTTCATTTCACAGAGCTACTGGTGATGGCGCTGAGAGTGTCGAAGGACTGGCAGGGGATCGTGAGGGGGAGGGTGGAGCACAGGGTCTCGCTTTACGCGGATGACCTACTAATTAGCCAAGGGGCTGGTTTAGCACAGTGGGCTAAACAGCTGGCTTGCAATGCAGAACAATGCCAGCAGCACGGGTTCAATTCCCGTACCGGCCTCCCTGAATTTAGCGATAGGGGCTTTTCACAGTAGCGTCATTGAAGCCTACTTGTGACAATAAGCGATTATTATATTCCGGGCTTGGAGGGCCAGAGGGCCTGTTCCCGTGCTGTACTTTTCTTTGAGGCAATTCCCCAGCTTGGTCGTTGGGGGGCACCTTGAAGAGGCCAGGAACTGTTGAGTGTGCCAGGATGAAGGTGTCATGCACACTCTCCGGGTATTGGGCGCAGAGGTGCATGATGCGCAGCTGATGGTCACACGCCAGTTACACGTTCATCGAGTGGAACCCCTTTCGGTTTGTGAAGACCGGTCTGTCATCTGCAGGTACTCATCGGGGGACATTCATCCCATCAATCACCCCCTGGATCCAGGGTATCTCGGCAATGGCGGTGAACCTGCTGCCCCGGCATCCTGATAGGCTCGGTCCACATTTAGGTGGATTTATTGTGCCAACTGGGCATTTAGGGCATCTGTGATGGTACGGATGCATCGGGAACTGAACTCTGTGAGATTCCAGACAGATCCCCACTCGGCGCCCGGAAGGACCGTGTTGTATAAACATTGAAGGCGACCATCACTCATAGCAGGTGTCCTCCCCCATTCTCCCGCGGTGCCAGGTGCACCGCGATCTGGCAGATATGTCGCACTGTCCCTCGACTCAGCCGGAATCTTCGATGGCATGTCCGGTCCAGCAGGTCCTCGAATGACAGGCGCTGCCAGTACACACAAGACCTCATGTGGTGCCTGCTTCCCAACTCCTGTTCCTCGGCCTTTTGGGAGGTCGACTCTCAATCCTCAGCAGCTGCCTTGTGTTGCCCTGGGGCAGACTCCGCTGCTGCAGCCTCCTCCTCCTCGAGCAGCTCCAGCTCATACAGCCTCAGTGCGTCCCCCAGGACTGCAACACCTGGGAGGAAGGCCACCATTGCTGGTTGTATGCCAATATCCATTGTCTGCAGGGGTGAAAGGACGATATGTTAGCATGGCGCATTCCGCCATTGCCCAGCCAAGTCCACCGGGCTTCAAGGTGGCCCCCTGCACTGCTGCCCCTGCCCCCAAATGTTCCCCCCCTCCCCCCCCCCCCTCCCCGCACTCCTAGCCCCATTGGTGCCCGGCGCCATGGGGGCCTATGTCCCTGGCGCCCATCCCAGCTGGCAAGGTTACCGTCGGCTGATGCCACTCTTGCCAGCGGTACGGCCCATGGTCCCCAATGGCGACGCCCTGTAGGGGCTACTGTGGCATTGCCCTTGGGTGGACCGCATGCTGCCCCACCAGCAGGTGGTGGTCGATTGGGGGGGGTGGTATGGAGGAAGGTGGGGTGCAGGGATGGGGGTTGGGGTGGAGTGTGATTGTGGTGGGGTGGAGAGTGGGAGCTTGTGTGTGGAGGTGATGGGGTGGAGAGTGGGCCTGGGGTGCATGGTGGTGGGGTGGGGCCACCCATACGGCCATAAGATCATAAGACACAGGAGCAGAATTAGGCCACTCGGCCCATCGAGTCTGCTCCATTATTCAATCATGGCTGACATTTTTCTCATCCCCATTCTCCTGCCTTCTCCCCATAACCCCAATCCCCTTATTGATCAAAAACCTATCTATCTCTGCCTTAAAGACACTCAGTGAATTGGCCTCCACAGCCTTCTGCGGCAGGGTTCCGTAAATTCACCACCCTCTGGCTGAAGAAATTCCTCCTCATCTCTGTTTTAAAGGATCGTCACTTTAGTCTGAGATTGTGTCCTCTGCTTATAGTTTTTCCTACAGGTGGAAACATCCTCTCCACGTCCACTCTATCCAGGCCTCGCAGTATCCTGTAAGTTTCAATAAGATCCCCCCTCATCCTTCTAAACTCCAACGAGTACAGACCCAGAGTCCTCAACTGTTCCTCATACGACAAGCTCTTCATTCCAGGGATCATTCTTGTGAACCTCCTCTGATCCCTTTCCAAGGCCAGCACATCCTGCTCACAATACTCCAAATGGGGTCTAACCAGAGCCTTGTACAGCCTCAGAAGGACATCCCTGGTCTTGTATTCTAGCCCTCTTGACATGAATGCTATCATTGCATTTGCCTTCCTAACTGCCGACTGAACCTGCACGTTAACCTTAAGAGAATAGTGAACAAGGACTCCCAAGTCCCTTTGTGCTTCTGATTTCCTAAACATCTTCCCATTTAGAAAATAGTCTATGCCTCCATTTCTCCTTCCAAAGTGCATAACCTCACACTTATCCACATTGTATTCCAGTGGCACTCTGCAGAACCACAGGCCACAGTGGGTGTCAGTGAGGTGTGCAGAAAATGGCTGTCTTGCAGTCACTCGATGGTGCTACAGAGCAACCATATAAATATCACATGCCTCCTTGTCTTTTGGGCGAGGGTGAGAGACAACAAGAGAAGTAAAGACAGAGTAAGCGTGTGATAGCTTAACTGATAGCATAGTTTAGAATTGTAGTTGTGTAGTGTAATCTTTAATTAACTGATTCCTTAGTAATATGTCAGAATCTAATTCAGTGTGGTGTTATAAATTAGTTTTCTTTTTAAACTCAGCTTGCTGTTCTTTGTTAACACTCCAACTTTCACCATCGTGAAAGACCTAAAACAAAGAACACAACATGGTACTAGGAGTGATTGCTAAGGGTTTTTAGTTAGGTTTAGTTAGATTAGTGAGAAGATTGTGGGGGAAAAAACGTTGTCAAAATAATCTTCGAAAAAAAAACATTGCACTCTACAAGCCAGTCTCAGCTGGAAGCACAGAGTGAAACAAGAAGAGATGGAAGATCTGCAGCCTCCCAAACACTTCAAAACCTCTGGTAAACTAGGTGTGAATTGGAGAGGTTTTAAGCAACAATTTCTTTTTTAAAAAAAGCTATATATTTATTAAAGTTTTTTCACACAATTTTTCTCCCTTACAAACAATAACCCCCCCCCCCCCCCACCCTCGTAACAAGAAAAAACGAGAAATCGCGCAGAGCAAGATATATACATGGCGAAATGATATATTTACACAGCTTTGTACACTGGCCCTCACCCGTACGTGCCAGTTTCCCCAACCCTTCATGTTATCTCTTGCTCATCCACCCTCCCAGGCAGTCCCCCCTTTCCCCCCCTCCCCCCCCTCCCAGGACGTCCCCTCCACCCCCCCCCCCAAGGTTGCTGCTGCTGTTGACCGACCTTCCTCTGACGCTCCGCGAGATAGTCTAGGAACGGTTGCCACCGCCTGTAGAACCCCTGCGCAGACCCTCTCAAGGCGAACTTAATCCTCTCCAACTTTATGAACCCAGCCATATCATTTATCCAGGCCTCCAGGCTGGGGGGCTTCGCCTCCTTCCACATTAGCAAGATCCTTCGCCGGGCTACTAGGGACGCAAAGGCCAGAATGCCGGCCTCTTTCGCCTCCTGCACTCCCGGCTCGTCCACTACTCCAAATATTGCTAGCCCCCAGCTTGGCTTGACCCGGACTTTCACCACCTGAGATATTGCTCCCGCCACTCCTCTCCAGAACCCCTCCAGTGCCGGGCATGACCAAAACATATGGACATGGTTCGCCGGGCTCCCTGAGCACCTTCTACATCTGTCCTCTACCCCAAAGAACCTACTCAACCTCGCCCCCGTCAAGTGCGCTCTGTGGACCACCTTAAATTGTATCAGGCTGAGCCTGGCACAGGAGGAAGAGGAATTAACCCTACCTAGGGCATCAGACCTTCCTCGATCTCCTCCCCCAGCTCCTCCTCCCATTTA
This sequence comes from Scyliorhinus torazame, assembly GCF_047496885.1. Classification (NCBI taxonomy): domain Eukaryota; kingdom Metazoa; phylum Chordata; class Chondrichthyes; order Carcharhiniformes; family Scyliorhinidae; genus Scyliorhinus; species Scyliorhinus torazame. Next base: position 72,659,870 of record NC_092722.1, on the reverse strand, counting down.
CCCTTCAACTCTTCTACCAGCGCTTCCCCCTCTTCTTTCAACTCCTGGTGTATTTCCGACACCTTGCCCTCCCCGCCCCATACACTCGAGATCACCCTATCTTGAACTTCTTGTGCCGGGAGCAACGGGAATTCCCTCACCTGTTGCCTCACAAAAGCCCTCACCTGCATATATCTAAAGGCATTTCCCGGGGGTTAAGCAACAATTTCAATTATATCTCTCAGCTTCAGCTCTTGGTCAGCCAGTGACCAGCAGAAAAGTTGGGATGTTTCACACTGTGGCTGGGCAAGAAGCCATAGAACTGTTCAATTCATTTAGCTTTGAAAATAGTGACAAGAAAAACTTGAATGTGTTACGGGCCAGGGTTTAGAGAACCTCAAAGTGTATCATGGAGTTCACCTGACCCACAACTTTTAATAGATTGTGGTATAGGGAGCACACGGCCCACTCTACAGGCGTGGTACAGCAGAAATGGAAAAGTAATTTTTAAAGCAAAACAATGTTTATTCTAAGAACTCAAGTTAACTTTTTAAAAACATACAGTGAACATCTTAGCAACCATCAATTGAAATACAACCCCTAAAGAATACAAAACTAAGTAATCCTTAATAACTTCCCAAACAATATCCAGAAGACAAAAGAAACACATTTTAACAGAAGCACATTAGGTTTACATTCACTACTGAGAACATTTATAATTCTGAATTCACCAAATGATCACGAGATAGTCTTTTCATGGCAGAGAGAACAGCAGGACACCTGCTTTGTATGGCTTCAGCTCCAACACTGAAAATGAAATTAAAGCACACCATGCAGCAAACAGTCTAAAATGAAAGTAAAAACCTGACAGACAGCCCAGCTCCACCCACACTCTGACATCACTGATAAACACCTATTTCTTAAAGGTACATTTCTTAAACACCCATTTCTTAAAGGCACTCTCACATGACACCTCCCCCCAAGAAAAGAAAAGAAACCATCAACTTCAAGATGGTTTCATTTTTCACCTTTTCACTATCCTTTAAGAAATGCACACAGCAAATATACGTTTTCGTTTCAAGAACAACAGACGCAAAAAGGTATAATAATATAGTCCATTTTTTTTCGTTCTTCTTCCTCCAACTGAAATCCTTCTCGATTGACAGTCTCTTTGAACAAGAAGGTCTCTGCACGGTCCGTCCATTTCTCTACGCCTCGGCATTTCTCTTTAAAGTCAGATACTTTAATTCAATCTGATCACAGTGTCCCTTGTAATTCTCCAACACAGGAGCATTGGTTATCACAGCAATCAGGCATTCAAATGCCTGTTGAAAGTCCACCGTCCACTGAAAGTTTTTACTCTTCTTCAGCAAGTCCATCAGTGGAGCCACCACACTACAAAACATTTTCACAAATGTTCGATCAAATCCACTCCTGCCAAGAAATCGCAGTATTTCCCTTCGAGTTGAGGTATCGGAAACTCCTCAAGGAAAGTGACTTGGGCTTTTCCAAATTCACTTTTGGCTAAGTTTATCACCAAATCCGCCTCTTGAAGTCAATCGAATAACTCCATCAGATGTTGTAAATGTTCTTTCCATGTCTGGCTGAAAATTAACAGATCGTCGATGTACACCGCACAATTGGGTAATCCTGAAACAACTTTGTTAGTTAACCGTTGAAATGTGGCTGGGGCGTTTTTCATGTCAAATGGCATAACTTTGAATTAGTATATACCATCTGGAGTGACAAAAGCTGAAATCTCCTTCACCCTTTCGGATAAAGATACCAGCCAGTAACCTTTAAGTAAATCCAGTTTGGAAATAAAAGCTGATTGTCCCACTTTCTCAATGCAATCCTCCAAACGTGGGATAGGATAAGAGTCCGTTCTTGTAACTGTATTAACCTTTCTATAGTCCTAATACAACCGTTGGGTACCGTCCGGTTTTGGTACCATCACTATGGGTGAGCTCCATTGGCTGCAACCCACTACAATTATGCCATTTTTAAGCATACTTTCAATCTCTTTGTTAACCTGTGCCAATTTTAAAGGGTTAAGTCTGTCTGGATGTTGTTTGATTGGAACAGCGTTTCCCACATCTACATCATGTATAGCCATTTTAGTAGTTCCCAATTTATCTCCACAAACTTGCCCATGTGATATCAATAACTCTTCAAGGTCAGTTCGTTTTTCCTCTGGAAGGTAACTCAACAATTTATCCCAATTTTTAAGAACATCCTCGTTTTTCAATTTAATTTGTGTTATGTCAAATTCACAGTCATCTGGATTTGGTTCGTCACTTTGAGTTAGAATCATTTAAACCTCCTCCTTTATCTCTCCTTCCCTTTCAAAGTACCTTTTAAGCATATTCACATGACACACTCGGTGAGTCTTCCTTCTATCTGGTGTTTTTTGCCACATAATTCACCTCACTTAATTTCCTTTCAATTTGATAAGGTCCACAAAACCCTTGCTTTTAAAGGCTCATCTACCACTGGTAACAATACTAAAACTTTTTCTCCACTTGCAAAACTACGAACTTTGGATTTCTTGTCTGCTACCCATTTCATCACATTTTGAGCAACTTTTAAATGTTGTCCAGCCAATTCACCTGCTCTATTTAATCATTCCCTAAAATTTGACACGTAATCCAATAACGTAATTTCCGATTTCTCACTCACCAATTTTTCCTTAATCAATTTAAGTGGTCCTCTGACCTCATGACCAAAAATTAGTTCAAAAGGACTGAATTTGGTTGACTCATTAGGTGCATTCCTAATTGTGAACAGTACAAATGGAATTCCTTTATCCTAATCCTCTGGATAACCTTGACAATAAGCCCTCAACAGTGTCTTTAATGTCTGATGCCACCTTTCTAACACACCCTGCGATTCTGGATAGTACGCAGTTGATTTAAATTGTTTTATTCCGAAGCTATCCATAACTTCTTTGAATAACCTCGAAAATCAGACAACTGAAGTGTTGAAGGACGAATATCCTGGGATTTTTCCGGATTGTGTAGTAACAAGCTCGCAAAGTCACAGGTTAAGACAAGAGGAAAAATCAAAGAGTGAAGATGAAGTTAAAGTGCAATTATCAAAAACGATTTTTGATTAGATGGTTGAAAAAGAACAAGAACAGGTGGAGGATGTGGCGGATACTTTTAGTTCAGGAAAATTGGCGGAGTTACAACAGAAAGATGTAGAAATTAACCAGATGTATCAGAAAGCATACACGGAAGAGGAATCTGCGTGTATACCAGAGTGTTATTACCGTAAAAGTGATGACCTGATGAGAAAATGGAGACCTTTACATATGCAGGTGGATGAAAAGTGGTAAAATTTGATCCTTGATCCGATTGTTTTTCTGTGGGTTATTAAAGTAATTTAAGTAATTCTCCCACAATTTTTATAGCTGTAATATTACGTACTGGAATGGCCTCTGGAAACCTAGTAGACACATCCATTACAGTCAAAGATATTGCTTCCCATTATTCATTTTAGGAAGCGGTCCTACGCAATCAATTGAACCTTGAAAAAGGTTCCTCAAATGCTGGAATGGGTATTAAGGGCACGGGGTTAGTTACAGAGTATAGCTCCCTCTACACTGTCCCCATCAAACACTCCCAGGACAGGTACAGCACGGGGTTAGTTACAGAGCAAAGCTCCCTCTACACTGTCCCCATCAAACACTCCCAGGACAGGTACAGCACGGGATTAGTTACAGAGTAAAGCTCCCTCTACACTGTCCCCATCAAACACTCCCAGGAAAGGTACAACACAGGGTTAATTACAGAGTAAAGCTCCCTCTACACTGTCCCTTCAAACACTCCCAGGACTGATACAGCACGGGGTTAGTTACAGAGTAAAGCTCCCTCTACACTGTCCCTTCAAACACTCCCAGGACAGGTACAGCATGGGGTTAGTTACAGAATAAAGCTCCTTCTACACTGTCCCCATCAAACACTCCCAGGACAGGTACAGCATGGGGTTAGTTACAGAGTAAGCTCCCTCTACACTGTCCCCATCAAACACTCCCAGGACAGATACAAAATGGGGTTAGTGAGGCATGATCAATTTGGCTGGAGACGAAGTTGAATTCAAACTGAGGCTGTATTAGTATCAGAAGTGTGGCCTCCGACAGCAGCTGACAAAATGGCTGCGAGCTGAAGGCCACGCATATTTATAACCGGGCTCCTGGGTGGAGCTAGCATGCAAGGGCCCAGGTGAAGCTGTAGTGCAGGTTCTACCGGGCAACCCTTAATATAAGAACACAGTGGTTTACCACATTCACCCCCTGTTAAAATTGAGTCCGGCGGGGGTGGTGGATAACTATATACAATTCGCAATCTTTAATATTTACAGAACAGTGAAAAAAAAATGTCTCTGGTCATCCGGTGGGCCGGTCAGAGGTTCAGCCGGTCCAACGCCTTGATCATCCTCCGGGATCGACGAAGTGGAGCCGGCGATGTTGGTGCTGTCGTGATCGAAGTTGACTCCGGGAGCGTGCCAAAATCCTCTTCATCAACGGGGGTGGGCAGGGGGAGGATGGACGGTCCTAGGGGGGGTGATGGGGGTGGCGGGAGAGGGGAGGCTGGCACCGGGGGCGACGGGGGTGGTGTGGGTGCGGAACCTGCTGGTGCCAGGTCCTTGAGGGAGACGGTATTCTGGCGGCCGTCGGGGAACGCCACGTAGGCGTACTGTGGGTTTGCGTGGAGCAGGTGCACCCTTTCCACCAACTGGTCCGCCTTGTGGAGCTGCACAGGTTTACGGAGAAGCACGGTTCCCGGAGCTGTGAGCCAAGTTGGGAGTGATTCCCCGGATGTGGACTTCCTGGGGAAGGCAAAACGGTATTCATGCGGTGTACTGTTAGTAGCAGTGCAAAGTAATGAGCGAATGGAGTGTAGTGCATCAGGGAGGACCTCTTGCCAGTTGGAGGCTGTGAGATTTCTGGATCGTAGGGCCAGCTGGACGGCCCTCCATACCGTCCCATTCTCCCTTTCTACCTGTCCGTTTCCCCGGGGGTTGAAGCTCGTCGTTCTGCTGGAGGCGATACCCCTGCTGAGCAGGAACTGGCGTAGGTCATCACTCATGAATGAGGACCCCCTGTCACTGTGGATGTCGGCGGGGAAGCCGAACAGTGTGAAGATAGAATTAAGGGCATTAATGACGGTGGCAGACGTCATGTTGGGGCATGGGATGGCGAAGGGAAAACGGGAGTATTCGTCGATCACACTGAGGAAATACGTGTGTCGGTCGGAGGAGGGGAGGGGGCCTTTTAAATCCACGCTGAGGCGTTCAAAGGGGCGGGAGGCCTTCATCAGGTGCGCGAGGTCCGGCAGGTAGAAGTGCGGTTTGCCCTCCGCACAGACCTGGCAGTCCTTGGTGATCGTCCTTCCTTCCTCGACGGAGTAGGGCAAATTTTGTGCCTTAATGAAGTGGTAAAACCGAGTGACCCCTGGGTGACAAAGGCTGTCGTGCAGGGTCCGGAGTCGGTCGACCTGTGCGCTGGCACATGTACCTCGGGATAGGGCATCTGGGGGCTCGTTGAGTTTGCCAGGGCGATACTTAATCTCGTAGTTATAGGTAGAGAGCTCGATTCTCCACTGCAAGATTTTGTCATTTTTGATCTTGCCCCGCTGCGTGTTGTCGAACATGAAGGCTACTGACCGTTGGTCAGTGAGGAGAGTGAATCTCCTGCCGGCCAGGTAATGCCTCCAATGTCGCACAGCCTCAACGATAGCCTGGGCTGCCTTTTCGACGGATGAGTGCCGAATTTCGGAGGCATGGAGGGTGTGGGAAAAGAATACCACCGGCCTGCCTGCCTGGTTGAGGGTGGCGGCAAGGGCGACATCTGATGCATCGCTTTCTACTTGGAAAGGAAGTGTTTCGTCTACAGCGTGCATTCCAGCTTTGGCAATATCAGCTCTGATTCAGGCGGAGGCCTGTTGGGCCTCGGCCGTCAGGGGGAAATGAGTGGACTGTATGAGTGGGCGGGCCTTGTCCGCATAGTTTGGGACCCACTGAGCGTAATACGAGAAGAACCCCAGGCAGCATTTGAAGGCCTTGGGGCAGTTGGGGAGGGGAAGCTTCATGAGGGGGCGCATGCATTCGGGATCGGGCCCCAGAACTCCGTTCTGGACCATGTAGCCGAGGATGGCTAAGCGGTTTGTACGGAACACACACTTCTCCTTGTTGTACGTGAGGTTGAGGAGAGTGGCGGTGCGGTGAAATTTAGCGAGGTGGGCGTCGTGGTCCTGCTGATCATGGCCGCAGATGGTCGCATTGTCTAGGTACAGAAACATGGCCCGCAAGCCGTACCAATCGACCATTCGGTCCATCTCCCTTTGGAAGACCGAAACCCCATTGGTGACACCGAAGGGGACCCTAAGGAAGTGATATAGCCGGCCGTCTGCCTCAAAGGCGGTTTATGGCCGGTCCGATTTATGGATGGGGAGCTGGTGGTAAGCGTATTACAGATCCACCGTTGAGAAGACCCGGTACTGTGCAATCTGGTTAACCATGTCAGATATGTGTGGGAGGGGGTACGCGTCGAGCTGCATGTACCTGTTGATGGTCTGGCTGTAGTCCACAACCATTCGATCTTTCTCCCCAGACTTAACCACTGCCACTTGAGCTCTCCAGGGGCTGTTGCTGGCCTCGATGACTCCCTCCTGAAGCAACCGCTGGACCTCGGACCTGATGAAGGCCTTATCCTGAGTGCTGTACCGTCTGCTCCTGGTGGCGACGGTTTACAATCTGGTGTGTGATTGGCAGAAACAAGGACGATCGACCTTTAGGGTTGCGAGGCTGCACACAGTGAGGGGTGGTAAGGGTCCGCCTAATTTAATGGTCAGGCTCTGGAGGTTGCACTGAAAATCCAGGCCAAGGATAAGTGCAGCACAGAGGTTAGGGAGGATGTAGAGGCGAAAACCGTGGAACTCTACGCCTTGGACTGTGAGCGTGACCGTGCAGTACCCCCGATGGAATTCGGAGGCCAGGGAGATACTTTGATTGGGAGGGTGTACCTTAAGAGAGCAGCGCCCTACCGTATTGGATGTACAAAGCTCTCGGTGCTCCCTGAGTCCAGTAGGCAGGAGGTCACGTGGCCGTTGACTTTCACGCTGGTGGATGCGTTGGTCATAGTGTGTGTTCTGGACTGGTCGATTATCATGGATGCGAGTCGTGGTTCATTGTCATGGTTGAGGCGGCCGCTGCGTCGGGGTCCTAAAACGCCGTTGGTCTCCGTGTGCTGCGGGGTGGACAAGATGGCGGTGCCCGGTGATCCTGGGGGTCAGAAAATGGCGGCGCCCATGGAACACAGGTTGCCAGGGTGGAGCAAGATGGCGCCGCCCATGAAACGCACGTGTTGTGCGGGGGAGAAGATGGCGGCGCCCATTGCTCGCACATGGCCTGGGTGGAGGGGAGGATAGCGGCGCCCATTGTCCGTGACCGGGGGGGGGGTGTCGGGGCGACAGCTGCTGCTGAGCGGGCCTGGTGCGAGGGAGAAGATGGCGGCGCCCATTGCTCGTACATAGCCTGGGAGGAGGGGAGGATTGCGGCGCCCATTGTCTGTGACCGGGGGTGGGGTGGGGGGGGCGACCGCTGCCGTTGAGCGGGCTGGCACACCGCTGCATAGTGGCCCTTCTTCCTGCAGGCCTTACAAAGGGCAGCGCGGGCCGGGCAGCATTGGCAGGGGTGTCTTTGTTGGCCGCAAAAATAGCATCGGGGCCCCCCGGAGATCACTGGCTGGTGCGTAGCGCAGGCATACTGGGTGGGTAGCGCCCCCACTGGGGCGGCTGCCTGTGGGGCCCATGAAGCTTAGGAGGAGTGGGCCGCGCGGTTGGGGGCGTAAGACTGTACATTGCGCAGGGCGACCGTCATGGAAAGCGCAGGTGTTTTAGTCTCTGCGAGGTCGCACGTGGCCCCTTCTAGGAGCCGCTGCCTGATAACATCGGACCCAATCCCAGTTACAAAAGCGTCCCTCATAAGGAGATCTAAGTACTCCTTAGCCGTAACTTCCTGGCAGTCACAGTCCCGAACTAGTGGGATCAAGGCGCTCCAGAAGTTGTCGATTGACTCACCAGGTAGTTGAGTACGCGTTGCGACCGCGTGTCTGGCGAAGAGCGTGTTCGTCTTCTGCTCATAACTCTCTTTGAGTCGAGTCATAGCGTCAGCGTAATTGGGCGCATCCTGGATCAGCGGGAAGATTTTAGAGCTGAGCCTGGAGTACAAGGTTTGAATCTTCTGAGCCTCTGGAACAGGGGTCGGCGCCGCGTTGATATACGCTTCAAAACAAGCGAGCCAGTGCTGGAAGTCCTTTCTGGCATCGCTTGCATGTGGATCCAGCTGCAGTCGATCTGGTTTAATTCGGAGGTCCACCTTCTGAATCAGATACTAATAAATTGAGGCACGATCAATTTGGCTGGAGATGAAGTTGAATTCAAACTGAGGCTTTATTAGTATCTGAAGTGTGGCCTCCGACAGCAGCTGACAAAATGGCTGCTAGTTGAATGCCACGCATATTTATAACCCGGCTCCTGGGCGGAGCTAGCACGCAGGGGCCCAGGTGAAGCTGTAGTGCAGGTTCTACCGTACAACCCTTAATATAGGAACAGAGTGGTTTACCACAGTTAGATACAGAGTAAAGCTCCCTCTACAGTCTACCCATCTTAAACTCCCAGGACAGATGCAGCATGGTACTAGATACAGATTAAAGTCCCTCTACACTGTCCCCATCAAACACTCACAGGTCAGTTAGGACACGGTGTTAGATACAGAGGAAAGCTCCCTCTACAGTGCTCCCACCAAACACTCCCAGGACAAGTACAGCATGGGATTAGATACAGAGTAAAGCTCCCTCTACACTGCCCCCATCAAACAATCCCAGGACAGGTACAGCACGGAGATAGATACAGAGTAAAGCTCTCTCTACACTGTCCCCATCACAGGTAGAACACTCCCAGGACAGGTAGAACACGGTGTTAGTGATGCGCAACCAATTACTCTCAAGACACGGTGAGTCATAACTAATAGGCTTTAATCAGCTAGAACTGTACCCAGCAGCTTCGATACAGAAAGTGAAGGCTGCTGGGACGTCATCGGTTCTTATACTCCGCCTCTCAGGGTGGAGCTATGTACATCAGCCAATGGTAGACTCCTGGGTCTAGCCAATGGTACCTCTCAGGTACCGCAATACCTGGTATCACCACAGTTAGTTACAGAATAAACCTCCGTCTACACTGCTCCCATCAAATACTCCGAGGACTGTACAGCACAGGGTTAGATACAGAGAAACGCTTTCTCTACGCTGTCCCCATCAAACACTCCCAGCACAGATACAGCATGGGGTTAGATGCAGAGTAAAGCTCACTCTAAACTGTCCCCATCAAGCACTCTCAGGACAGGTACAGCACATGGTTAGATACAGTGTAAAACCTTCTCTACACTGTCCCCATCAAACACTCCCAGCACAGCTCCAGCACAGGGTTAGATGCAGAGTCAAGCTCCCTCTGCACTCTCCCCATCGAACACTCCCAGGAAAAAGATAGCACAGGATTATATACAAAGTAAAGCTCCCTCTACACTGTCCCCATCAAACACTCCCAGGACATGTATGCAACAGGATCACATGAAGAGTGTAAGATCTTATCTCTTCTCGGGATAAGGTACTCAGTCCGGTTGAAGAGCCATCTTCATTTGTCAAGAATTCACGTCATACGTTTGCACAAAATTAAATCGAAAAACTTTTCAGAATACAGTGAAAAGTCCGTGAGATACGGGAGAGTAAAAGAAAAGGCTTCAAAATCATAGGATCATAGAATTTACAGTGCAGAAGGAGGCCATTCGGCCCATCGAGTCTGCACCGGCTCTTGGAAAGAGCATCCTATTTAGGCCCAAAATGCCACCCTAATCCCCGTAACCCAGTAAACCCACCAAACCTTTTTGGGCACTAAGGGCAATTTAGCATGGCAAATACACCTAATCTGCACATCTTTGGACTATGGGTGGAAACCGGAGCACCCAGAGGAATCCCACGCAGACACGGGGAGAATGTGCAGATTCTGCACAGACAGTGACCCAAGCCGGGAATCCGATCTGGGACCCTGGAGCTGAGGCAACACTGCTAACCATTGTGCTATCATGCCAGAAGTTCTGGAAAAGGCTACAAAATAAATGTAATTTCAACAAAGGTTTCAAAAGTAATTTTCATGGATGCTTCAAGAACCTCAGAAGGCTATAATTCTTCTACGAATCAGTTATACGTATTACATGCTTAAAGAAATTCTTATCTATGGTTTAGCCCCTTATTTACTTTCATTGTTTCTAATTCTCTGCTGAGACCACCCTTGATCCTTTCAGGGAAGAGTCAGTCAATTAACAGGTGATTGGTTGATTAGACATTAATCAATTACCCCAAATTAATTATCCTTCCTTTGACATTGCATGCTTCTCATGCATTCTGTCCCACAATCAAACTCCTTATATCAAGTCTAGTCTCTGCTTACACCATTGTTACAAGTTGTTGCAAATTTGTTGAATGTACCCAAGTATCCCTTCTCTGGACATGGTAGTACAGAACATCGTTTTGCAACATTTGTCAGCATCTATAGACAGTCATGGTCAGGGTTCAATAGTTTAGTCAATTTTTTATAACTCAATCATATTTCTGAAGACTCAGTAATTTTTCAAGAATCATTTTAGTTTCCAGTATATTTTAGCTGATTCTCTTAAAGGACCGCCGAAAAATTGTTGAATCCAATACAGCGTAAAGCTACCTCACTAATGTCCCCACCAATCACTCCCAAGACAGGTACAGCACGGGGTTAGATACAGAGTAAAGCTACCTCACTAATGTCCCCACCAATCACTCCCAAGACAGGTACAGCACGGGGTTAGATACAGAGTAAAGCTTCCTCTACACTGACCCATCAAACACTCCCAGGACAGGTACAGCATGGGGTTAGATACAGAGTAAAACTCCCTCTACACTGTCCCCATTAATCACTCTCAGGACAGGTACAGCACGGGGTTAGATACAGAGTAAAACTCCCTCTACACTGTCCCCATCAAACTCACCCAGGACAGGTACAGCACGGGGTTAGATACAGAGTAAAGCTCCCGCTACACTGTCCCCATCAAACACTCCCAAGAAAGGTACAGCACGTGGTTAGATACAGAGTAAAGCTCCCTCTACACAGCCCCATCAAACACTCCCACCGATAGGTATAGCACGGGGTTAGAACCAGAGTGAAGAGCACTATACACTGTCCCCATCAAACACTCCCAAGACAAGTACAGCACGAGGTTAGATACATAGTAAAGCTCCCTCTACACTGTCCTCATCAAACACTCCCAGGACAGGTACAGCACGAGGTTAGATACATAGTAAAGCTCCCTCTACACTGTCCTCATCAAACTCTCCCAGGTCAGGTAAGCACAGTGTTAGATGTAGAGTAAACTCCCTCTCCACTGTTCCCATCAAACACTCCAATGGCAGGTACAGCAAGGGGTTAGACTAAAGCTCCCGCTACACTGTCCCCTCAAGCACTACCAAGACAGGTATAGCATGTGGCTAGATACAGAGTAAAGCTCCCTCTACACTGTCCCCACAAACAATTCCTGGACAGGTACAGCATGGGTTAGATACAGGTAAAGCTTCCACTGCACTGTTCCCATCAAGCACTCCCAAGACAGGTACAGCAACAGGTTAGATACAGAGTGTGGTGATGTGTCTGTGATATGCCTGTGCACAGTTCTGCATATAGTTAGTCATGCGACGTTCTACCAGATGGTGGCGAAAGCGATCCATTGCGTGACTCAACATATCTGCCCATTGGCAGGAAGATGTACAAGCTGGCAGTCGCACTTAGAGTAGCTCCAGGAGAATTCACTGAATTCATTTAGTAGCAATCGTCTGTATAGTAATTCCTTAGTTACCTTTTCCATGTGTTTATTAATAAATCATCTATGTAGTTAATCAACTATATGTTCTGTGTACATCATTACAATGGTTACATCACACAACACAACATGATACCAGGAGTGCAGAACACTTAAAGATAACAACGGAGAAGACGGAGCGAAATGGGCTGAAGAACGAAATGGGAAGATTCTTCCGCTGACCTGGTGAACTACAGCATCTGTGACTCAATGCAACAAATGACTGTGAAGTTAGAGATGGAAGGTTTGAAGGCACCCCACCAGTTTCAAGTCCCAGTTAGCATAAATGAAAATTGGTGTGTGCGTTCAAGCTGCAATTTAGACTATTTTGCAGCCCTTGGCCTGCAGGCACAGCCTGATGATAGGAGTATTGCGTTGCTGTTCAAGGTAGCAAGTCCTCAAGCAAGAGAAATATACAATACATTCGCCTTCGTCAGCAAAGAGGAAAGCAAAAGCTACGATGAGGTGATAAAATACTTCTTTCAGCATTGCTCGCCGAAGAAAAACAAAACATTTGAACGTTCTACATTTCGTACGCGTACCCAAACAAAAAACAAAACATTTGAACATTATATATTTCGTACGCGTACCCAAAAAGCAGGCAAATATATTGATGATCTGTGCCAGCGATGTGGCAATCGACTTTGGCCACAACAATGTCCAGCATTTGGGAAAGTATGTTCCAAGTGTGGCCGTACAAATCATTTTGCGGAGCAATGTTTTTTGCGTCCTACAGTGGACCAAACAGGTCAATTGATGAGATGTCCCTTGAAGAACATTTTTTAATTGATCTGATTTCAACCAAGGACATGATGAGTCCCACTATTAAAATTGAAGAAGACTTGCTGACCAGTTGTGACAATAGTGATGATGAAGCTGATACCATCGAAGGCAGATGGACAATTCCAGTGATGCTGAATGAAACATTGCTAAAATGCAAGCTCGACACAGGAGCGAGGGCCAACCTCCTCAGTCTGTCCGATTTGCATGGACTGCGGGTTAAACCGAAAGTTGGCAATCAAACAAGGCTGTTGAAAGACTACAGTGGGAATGAGATTGAGATGCTGGGTGTATGTGAACTCAAAGCATGGGGACACAACAGGTGTCACATCATACCATTTTCCATTGTGGACATGAAACGCAAGTCCATCATAGGAGCAGACATGTGTGAGGCCCTGAACCTAGTTAAGTGGCTGTACATTCCAGGCAGTGCTGCGATGGAGGATCATTGCGACTGCAATGAGATATAATGGCGATATCTGATGAGATACAAGAGAAAGTTAAAGTGGAGGAAGATAAAGCCAGATTAAGAAATGGACGAGCCAAAAGGAATTCCAGAATTCTGGTTAACAGTCTTCAAGAAGGTGTATATACTCAGTGGTATGATACAGGAGCATTATGGGCCTATCTTAAAGCATCTACAAGATATAAATGTAAAATGTTCAGAGCCTGGACAGCCAATGAGCTTCACTCTGGATTTAAGTTTGAGCCAAATGAGTATTTTGCAAATGAGGTAATTACAAAAGTTTACCAGCTGGAATCGCAGCCTGACGAGTTCAAATTTTTATTCTTTGATGAACCAGAAATCACGGGATGCACAGGATGCCAGATCAACTGGAAGAAAGGTAAAAATGTCACATTGAAAACCATTAAAACAAAGCAGAAGCATAACGGTCAGAGTACTCGTAAAACAGTTCTGAAAACTGTACCAAATTCCTCTCTCTTCAATTTCTCAGTCCTCCTGAAATTCCACAGCATGGAATGTGAAATAAAAGTTTGCAGCAAGACTCGCTGCTGACTTTGACATTGTTCACCTCCTGCGCGGACACATAATTCCATGTGCAATGTCATATTTTACAGGAGAAGGCTTTGCAGATGATACCGACTCCGATGATGAGAACTACGATGATATCTACGAAGGCCATGAATACGATGAGGAAAGTAGAGGCTCAGGTGGTGAGCTAGATGTGGACGACTGTGAAATGCTATTCGGGTGATTTGGCGGGAGTGACGAGGTGATCGCAAGAGACGCCCAGTCTGCGCAGCACAACGATAAGTGTGAAAGCTATAAGATGGTGTATGCAGAGGTTGAAAGCGAGATTGCAGTGGCAGACACTTCAGATGACAGCAACTCAACTGCAAACAGGCGGGTAACTGAAGAAATAATCTCCATTCTGGAGAAACTGGCTCCGGAGGCATTCGGTGAATCATCTCATGCCCACAAAATGGTTCCTGCAGCGGACTCCCCAATGCTCAAGGTCACGCCGAGAGATGTGCAAAAGACCAGATGGATACACCTGCGTGCAGTTCCACGACAGACACAACATATATCATCCTATCAGATGAGGATGAGCCACTAATCGACTTTTCAGCAAAAGACGACCCATGCATCGTCATATCAAGTGAAGATGAGCCACCAAGTGAGGCTCAAACACAAAATGAAGGAGCAGCGCCCAATGTTGGGGACATTGATCCAGCCAAGACACCAGAGGGTGAAGCTTTGCAGACTGCTCCTGAAGTTGCAGACTTGACTACGACTGCGCAGCCATCCAAAAGTGTGCCGACACTGGACGTTTCACCAGGTGATGGGCATGCAGCTCAGCATGCGGATACAACCATGGATCAACCAAAGCTCATCGATCGAGCTAAGGCTCCGGCAAGAGCTAGGGTCAGCCTGCACAGCAGACAATCTACAAGCAAATAGTCCCATGGGCGCAGTCCAGCGGCATGACGGGTGCCACCAAAGCAAAAGGAAAAAGAAGCGTGATCAAAAGATCCCTCCCATGGAAAGGAAGAAGAAAAGAATTAAAGTGACGGGTATGTGGGTCACACCCACAGTATTGAAGAGGAAGGCATCGGCAACGTGGCCGACAGGTCAGAAAGTATCCGACAACACAGCATGTAGAAAATTTAAAAAGCTGCTCACACAAGGAAGACCAGCAAGAAAACCGGCCTTGCAGAAGTATCGCGTCAAAAGGCCAAGCAAGCCGATAATACACAGAAGACCTGCCAGAAAATCGGTTTTCTGGAAGCTAAAACGACATAGACCAGCTGCTAAAAGTTCAGAACACCAACGAGGCGATAGCGTCGTGAATGTTCAATAAGCTGTGCATGTTCATCAGGCACATCGTGTTGTATGAAGCACAGGTGCATCTGCATATATGGTATGTGCAAAGTGACAATGCAGATCATGTTTTGTAAAACAGTTATTTTGAATACAAATGTTAAAGTTCAAGAGGAAGAGGGATGTGGTGATATGCCTGTGATATACCTGTACACAGTTCTGCATATAGTTAGTCATGCGACCTTCAACCAGCTAGTAGCTGTAGACATCCATCAGGTAACTCAACACACCTGCCAGTTGGTAGTAAGACGTACAAGTAGACAGTCGCACTGAGAGCAGCTCCCGTAACAGCCTCCCCGAACAGGCGCCGGAATGTGGCGACTAGGGCCTTTTCACAGTAACTTCATTTGAAGCCTACTTGTGACAATAAGCGATTTTCATTCATTTCATTCCAGGAGAATTCACTGAACTCATCTGTATAGTAATTCCTTAGTTATCTTTTTCATATGTTTATTAATAAATCACAGTTGCAGTTAATCAACAATATGTTCTGTGTACATCATTACAATGGTTACATCACAGAATACAAAACAGAGTAAAACTCTGTCTGCACTGGCCCATCAAACACACCCAGGACAGGTACAGCACGGGGTTAGATACAGAGAAAATCTCCCTCTACACAATCCCCTTCAAACACTCTGATGACAGCTACAGCAGTGTTAGGAACAGGATAGAGCTCCCTCTACACTGTCCCCATCAAGCGCTCCCAAGCCAGGTACAGCACGGGGTCAGGTACAGATTAAATCTCCCTTTCCACTGCTTCCAACTCACAGTCACAATACAAGTCAGCGGGAAATTGAGGAGCAAATATGTAAGGAGATTACAGATAGCTGCAAGAAAAATAGGGTGGTAATAGTAGGGGACTTTAACTTTCCCAACATTGACTGGGACAGCCATAGCATTAGGGGCTTGGATGGAGGGAAATTTGTTGAGTGTATTCAGGAGGAATTTCTCATTCAGTATGTGGATGGACCGACTAGAGAGGGGGCAAAACTTGACCTCGTCTTGGGAAATAAGGAAGGGCAAGTGACAGAAGTGTTAGTGAGGGATCACTTTGGGACAAGTGACCATAACTCCATTCGTTTTAAGATAGGTATGGAGAATGATAGGTCTGGCCCAAGAGTTAAAATTCTTAATTGGGGCAAGGCCAATTTTGATGGTATCAGACAGGAACTTTCAGAGGTAGATTGGGGGAGACTGTTGGCAGGCAAAGGGACGGCTGGTCAATGGGAGGCTTTTAAAAATGTGTTAACCAGGGTTCAGGGTAAGCACATTCCCTTTAGAGTAAAGAGCAAGGCTGGTAGAAGTAGGGAACCCTGGATGACTCGAGATATTGAGACTCTGGTCAAAAAGAAGAAGGAAATAGAGTTAAGAGGGAAATCAGGAGGGCAAAAAGGGGACATGAAATTGCTTTGGCAAATAATGCAAAGGAGAATCCAAAGAGCTTCTACAGATACATAAAGGGAAAAAGAGTAACTAGGGACAGAGTAGGGCCTCTTAAGGATCAACAAGGACATCTATGTGCAGAGCCACAAGAGTTGGGTGAGATCCTGAATGAATATTTCTCATCGGTATTCACGGTGGAGAAAGGCATGGATGTTAGGAAACTAAGGGAAATAAATAGTGATGTCTTGAGAAGTGTGCATATTACAGAGGAGGAGGTGCTGGAAGTCTTAAAGCGCATCAAGGTAGATAAATCCCCGGGACCTGATGAAATGTATCCCAGGATGTTGTGGGAGGCTAGGGAGGAAACTGCGGGTCCCCTAACAGAGATATTTGAATCATCGGCAGCCACAGGTGAGGTGCCTGAAGATTGGAGAGTAGCGAATGTTGTGCCCTTGTTTAAGAAGGGCAGCAGGGAAAAGCCTGGGAACTACAGACCGGTGAGCCTAACGTCTGTAGTAGGTAAGTTGCTAGAAGGTATTCTGAGAGACAGGATCTACAAGCATTTAGAGAGGCAAGGGCTGATTCGGGGCAGTCAGCATGGCTTTGTGCGTGGAAAATCATGTCTCACAAATTTGATTGAGTTTTTTGAGGGGGTGACCAAGAAGGTAGATGATGGCAGTGCAGTAGACGTTGTCTACATGGACTTTAGCAAAGCCTTTGACAAGGTACCGCATGGTAGGTTGTTGCAGAAGGTTAAAGCTCACGGGATCCAAGGTGAGGTTGCCAATTGGATTCAAAATTGGCTGGACGACAGAAGACAGAGGGTGGTTGTAGAGGGTTGTTTTTCAAACTGGAGGCCTGTGACCAGTGGTGTGCCTCAGGGATCGGTGCTGGCTCCATTGTTATTTGTGATTTATATTAATGATTTGGATGAGGATTTAGGAGGCATGGTTAGTAAGTTTGCAGATGACACCAAGATTGGTGGCACAGTGGATAGTGAAGAAGGTTATCTAGGATTGCAATGGGATCTTGATCAATTAGGCCAGTGGGCCGACGAATGGCAGATGGAGTTTAATTTAGATAAATGTGAGGTGATGCATTTTGGCAGATCGAATCAGGCCAGGACCTACTCAGTTAATGGTATGGCGTTGGGGAGAGTTATAGAACAAAGAGATCTAGGAGTACAGGTTCATAGCTCCTTGAAGGTGGAGTCGCAGGTGGACAGGGTGGTGAAGAAGGCATTCGGCATGCTTGGTTTCATTGGTCAGAACATTGAATACAGGAGTTGGGACGTCTTGTTGAAGTTGTACAAGACATTGGTACGGCCACACTTGGAATGCTGTGTGCAGTTCTGGTCACCCTATTATAGAAAGGATATTATTAAACTAGAAAGAGTGCAGAAAAGATTTACTAGGATGTTACCGGGACTTGATGGTTTGAGTTATAAGGAGAGGCTGGATAGACTGGGACTTTTTTCACTGGAGCGTAGGAGGCTTAGGGGTGATCTTATAGAGGTCTATAAAATAATGAGGGGCATAGATAAGGTAGATAGTCAACATCTTTTCCCAAAGGTAGGGGAGTCTAAAACTAGAGGGCATAGGTTTAAGGTGAGAGGGGAGAGATTCAGAAGGGCCCAGAGGGGCAATTTCTTCACTCAGAGGGTAGTGAGTGTCTGGAATGTGCTGCCAGAGGTAGTAGTAGAGGCGGGTACAATTGTGTCTTTTAAAAAGCATTTAGATAGTTACATGGGTAAGATGGGTATAGAGGGTTATGGGCCAAGTGCGGGCAACTGGGACTAGCTTAATGGTAAAAACTGGGCGGCATGGACTGGTTGGGCCGAAGGGCCTGTTTCCATGCTGTAAACTTCTATGATTCTATGATTCTATAAGTACTGCGCGGGGTTAGACACAGAGTAAAGCTTCCTCTACACTGTCCTTATCAAACGCTCCCAGGACAGATACTGCACGGGGTTAGATACAGAGTAAAACTTCCTCTCACTGTTACATCAAACACTGCCAGGACAGGTACAGCACAGGGTTAGATGCAGAGTAAAGCTCCCTCTACACTATCCCCGTTAGACTGACCCAGGACTGGTACAGCACGGGGTTAGATACAGAGTAAAGCTCTCTCTACGCTGTCCACATCAAACACTCCAGGACAGGGACAGCACGGGGTCAGATACAGAGCAAATCCCCCTCCACACTGTCTCTAACGCACACTCCCACCACAGGTACAGCACGGAGTTAGATACTGAGTAAAGCTCCCTCACACTGTCTCTATCAAACACTCCCAGGACAGGTACAGCACAGGGTTAGACACAGAGTAAAGCTCCCTCTGCACTGTCCCCATGAAACTCTCCCAGGACAGGTGCAGCACGGGGTGAGATACAGAGTAAAGCTCCCTCTACATTGTCCCCATCAAGCACTCACAGGACAGGTATAGCACGGGGATGGAGTACCCTGTCCTGGACTGCTGTCTCACTATGATCCACCAGCAGAGGGCGGGCTGACATTAACTTTCCACAGATATCTGACTGACAATTCAGTTCGGTAAACCTGTTCATAAAAGTATTTCTTACACATTTCTGTTTCCCAGCTCCGATTGCCGACAGCAGACTCTCAGCTGGTGTTCCATTGCTCAAACCTGCGCTCCCCACCACAGGAAGGAGAGATCTGTGAAATACGCTCCACCAGATTGAAACCTGGGCTGAAAGGGTTCAATGATTATGAGGAGCGGCTGCACAGACTGGGAGTATATTCCCTCAATCAATCCCCAAGTTTGAAGATAAATCGAATTGAGAGAGAGTGAGAGAGAGGGTGAGCGAGACAGACAGAGAGGGTGAGAGAGACAGACAGAGGGTGAGAGAGACAGCCAAAGAGGGCGAGAGAGACAAGGAGGGAGACAGTGGCAGACAGACAGAGAGAGAGAGAGACAGAGGGAGAGATTGAGAGGGAGACAGAGAGAGAGAGAGAGAGAGAGAGGGAGACAGAAGAGAGTTAGAGAAAGATAGACAGAGAGAGACAGAGCATAAGAGAGAAAGCGAGGCAGAGACAGTGAGAGAAAGAAGCAGAGAGAGAGAGAGACAGAGAGAGAGAGAAAAACAGAGATAGGCAGAGAGAGGGAGACAGAAAGAGAGAGCAAGAGAGGGAGGCAGAGATAAACAGAGAGAAAGACAGGGAGAGACAGAGAGGGAAAGGTAGAGAGAGACTGAGACAGAGATAAGAGAGATAGAGAGTCAGGGAGAGAAACCGATAGAGAGAGAGCGACAGAGACACAGAGACAAAGATAGCGAGAGGCAGAGTCAGAGAGGGAGACAGAGCGAGAGACAGAGACAAGGACAGAGAGAGACAGAGACAGAGAGAGAGAGAGAGAGAAGCAGACAGAAAGAGAGACAGAGACCCTGCCACTATGCGTTGATGCTCCCTCCCCTCGACATTCTCCGCAGAGATGGAGCAAGCCTGCTGACTGCTACGCCCAGGGATAACCTTAGTGGCCAACCACTGGTAGAGGTTGGAGACCTGGACGTACCCCCCCCCCCCCCTCCCCCATGCCCTCCCCAGCTCTGTTTTGGGAGTCCCGCTGTGTGATAGATGCTCCCCCTCCTGGGCCAATGCAGTTGCAGCTGATGGTGGGCGATGGGGGGACTAGGGGATTGGGAGGCCCTGGGATGTTCAGTGGCTGGTCTACCTCCATTTTGGCGTCCAAGAGCATCAGTCTACCTGACTCTTGGAGGAGATGGCGCCTCCTGGAGTGAGATGGAGGTGATCACCTCCTTCCTTCCCTCCCACTCCCTTCCTCCCTCCTCCCAGTGCCCTCTTGCTGAGACAATGCTAAGCCACCACAACAGCCACACTGATGACATGAAGTGCGGGAATGATGTCCTGACACAGGGTCTCCATGGTGACCTTCTCGCCTGCGTTCCAGTGTTGACCTTGCCCCATTTTGAGGTCCACCAATATGAATCCGTTCAAAGCGGATCGCTGACCTCTGGCAGTCCTCCAAGTGCTGGCGAGCTCTGACGTCCCACCCACGGATGGCGCTCACAGATTGTCACCCATTCACCCCTCAACTGGGGTTACAAGTTACACCCCTCACTCAGGCCTCCCCAGAACCAGGCCCCCGTCAAGCTATGTGCCTCCATGCTGGCGGAGAGTGCTCAGATTCACCTTCACAGGCGCTGTCCTCATCCCCGGTGCTGGCGGGAGCTGGAATCAAGGTGCGCTGGGTGACACAGTGGAGTAGGCCAATCTCCACAGTGGAGTAGGCCTGCGATATGACATGGGTAAGAGTAGGGCCAGTCAAGGACAGTAGTGGGAAGTTGTGCTTGGAGTCCGAGGAGATAGGAGAAGTGCTAAATGAATATTTTTCGTCAGTATTCACACAGGAAAAAGACAATGTTGTCGAGGAGAATACTGAGATTCAGGCTACTAGACTAGAAGGGCTTGAGGTTCATAAGGAGGAGGTGTTAGCAATTCTGGAATGGGTGAAAATAGATAAGTCCCCTGGACCGGATGGGATTTATCCTAGGATTCTCTGGGAAGCTAGGGAGGAGATTGTTGAGACTTTGACTTTGATCTTTAAGTCATCTTTGTCTAAGGAATAGTGCCAGAAGACTGGAGGATAGCAAATGTTGTCCCCTTGTTCAAGAAGGGGAGTAGAGACAACCCGGTAACTATAGACCAGTGAACCTTACTTCTGTTGTGGGCAAAGGTTTATAAGCGATAGGATGTATAGTCATCTGGAAAGGAATAATTTGATTAGGGATAGTCAACACGGTTTTGTGAAGGGTAGGTTGTGCCTCACAAACCTTATTGAGTTCTTTGAGAAGGTGATCAAACAGGTGGAGGGTAACGCAGTTGATGTGGTGTGTATGGATTTCAGTAAAGCGTTTGATAAGGTTCCCTGCAGAAAATATGGAGGCATGGGATTCAGGGTGATTTAGCAGTTTGGATCAGAAATTGGCTAGCTGAAAGAAGACAAAGGATGGTGGTTGATGGGAAATGTTCAGATTGGAGTCCAGTTACTAGTGGTGTACCACAAGGATCAGTTTTGGGGCCGCTGCTGTTTGTCATTTTTATAAATGACCTGGAGGAGGGCGTAGAAGGATGGGTGAGTAAATTTGCAGATGACACTAAAGTCGGTGGAGTTGTGGACAGTGCGGAAGGATGTTACAAGTTACAGAGGGACATAGATAAGCTGCAGTGCTGGGCTGAGAGGTGGCAAATGGAGTTTAATGCAGAAAAGTGTGAGGTGATTCATTTTGGAAGGAATAACAGAAAGACAGAGTACTGGGCTAATGGTAAGATTCTTGGCAGTGTGGATGAGCAGAGAGATCTCGGTGTCCATGTGCATAGATCCCTGAAAGTTACGACCCAGGTTGAGAGGGTTGTTAAGAAGGCGTACGGTGTGTTAGCTTTTATTGGTAGAGGGATTGAGTTTCGGAGCCATGAGGTCATGTTGCAGCTGTGCAAAATGCTGGTTCGGCCGCATTTGGAGTATTGCGTGCAATTCTGGTCACCGCATTATAGGAAGGATGTGGAAGCATTGGAAAGGGTGCAGAGGAGATTTACCAGAATGTTGCCTGGTGTGGAGGGAAGATCTTATGAGGAAAGGCTGAGGGACTTGAGGCTGTTTTCGTTAGAGAGAAGAAGGTTAAGAGGCGACTTAATTGAGGCATACAAGATGATCAGAGGATTGGATAGGGTGGACAGTGAGAGCCTTTTTCCTCGGGTGGTGATGTCTAGCAGGAGGGGACATGGCTTTAAATTGAGGGGAGATAGATATAGGACAGATGTCAGAGGTAGGTTCTTTACTCAGAGAGTAGAAAGGGTGTGGAATGCCCTGCCTGCAACAGTAGCGGACTCGTCAACACTAAGGGCATTCAATTGGTCATTGGATAGACATATGGACGATAAGGGAATAGTGTAGATGGGCTTAGAGTGGTCTCACAGGTTGGCGCAACATCGAGGGCCGAAGGGCCTGTAGTGCGCTGTAATGTTCTATGTTCTATATCGGGGTATGGGATGGCGAAGGGGAACCTGGAGTACTCATCGACCACACTGAGAATATATGTGTTTCGGTCGGTGGAGGGGAGGGGCCCTTTGAAATCCACGCTGAGGCATTCAAAGGGGCGGGAGGCTTCACCAGTCGCGCACGGTCCGGCCGGTAGAAGTGCGGCTTGCACTCCGCACAGACCTGGTAGTTCCTGGTGATTGTCCGTACTTCCTCAACGGAGTAGGGCAGATTGCGGGCCTTTATGAAATGGTACAACCGTGTGACTCCTGGGTGACAAAGGCTGTCGTGCAGGGTCCGGAGTCGGTCTACTTGTGCGCTGGCACATGTACCTCGGGATAGGGGGTCTGGGGGCTCATTGAGCTTGCTGGGGCGATACAAAATCTCGTAATCATAGGTGGAGAGCTCGATCCTCCACCTCAAGATTTTAACGTTTTTGATCTTGCCCTGCTGTGTGTTATTGAACATGAAGGCTACCGACCGTTGGTCAGTGAGGAGAGTGAATCTCCTGCCAGCCAGGTAATGCCTCCAATGTCGCACAGCCTCAACAATAGCTTGGGCCTCTTTTTCGATGGGTGAGTGCTGAATTTCTGAGGCATGAAGTGTGCGGGAAAAGAATGCCACAGGTCTGCCTGCCTGATTGAGAGTGGCAGCTGGGGCGACGTACAATGCGTCGCTCTCTACTTGAAAGGGCAGCGTCTCGTCTACTACGCGCATCCCGGCCTTGGCGATATCGGCTCTGATACGGGTGAAGGCCTGCTGTGCCTCGACCGTCAGGGGAAAATGGGTGGACTGAATGAGTGGGCGGGCCTTGTCCGCATAGTTTGGGATCCACTGGGCGCAGTATGAGAAGAATCCCAGACAACGTTTGAGGGCTTTGGGGTATTGGGGAAGGGGGAGCTCCATGAGGGGGTGCATGCGGTCAGGAACGGGCCCCAGAACTCCATTCTGGACCACATAGCCAAGTATGGCTAAGCGGGTTGTGCTAAACACACACTTCTCCTTGTTGTAGGTGATGTTTAGGAGAGTGGCGATGTGGAGAAATTAGGCAAGATTGGCATCATGGTCCGCAGATGGTGACTTTGTCTAGGTACGGGAAGGTGGCCCGCAAACCGTATCGGTCGACCATTCGGTCTATCTCCCTTTGGAAGACCGAGACCCCGTTAGTGACGCCGAAGGGAACCCTGAGGAAGTGATAGAGACGACCGTCCTCCTCAAAAGCAGTGTATGGACGGTTCGATTTACGAATGGGGAGCTGGTGATAGGCGGATTTGAGGTCTACCGTTGAGAAGACCTGGTACTGTGCAATCTGATTGACCATACCAGATATGCGTGGGAGGGGGTACGCGTCGAGCTGCGTGTACTGATTGATGGTCTGGCTGTAGTCCATGACCATTCTGTGTTTCTCTCCAGCTTTAACGACTACCACTTGGGCTCTCCAGGGGCTGTTGCTGGCCTCGATGATGCTTTCCCGGAGCAGTCGCTGGACTTCAAACCTGATGAAGGTCCTGTCCTGGGTGCTGTACCGTCTGCTCCTGGTGGCGACGGGTTTGCAATCCGGGGTTAGATTTGCGAAGAGAGAAGGCGGATCGACCTTCAGGGTCGCGAGGCCGCACACAGTGAGGGGTGGTAGGGCCCCGCCGAATTTGAGGGTTAGGCTCTGGAAATTGCACTGGAAGTCCAGGCCTAGTAGTGTCATAATATCCACGCATGTATATAATGAAGTGCAGACAGGCAGTGATTGACACACAGGATGACCAGTAAGCAGACAACACAGTGCAGCCAATCACCAGACAGGACACTGCCATGATAAAGCCAGAGGGCACTAGGTTTCCCGCTCTCTTGGGACCCAGCCTCTGAGACAGTCAGAGTCCACGAGCTAGCCTGTGCAAACACCATGCGGTAGCTAGTAAGTCTGGTCAGGCTAGTACTAGGTCTCCAGTCAGTTCAGTATAGTGTCGACCCACAGCTGAGTATGTATAATAGTTTGATTGTTCAATAAAACCCTGTTGGATCTTCAAAAGTGTTAGAGGTCTGTTTCTCGCATCACTGCATCGAGTGCAGTCCCTACGAACCAACCTGCCTAACACATCATGGTACCACGGAGCGATACTGGTGACGGACCTACCTTGAGTGAATCAGCCTTGACCAGCAAGCAGCCATCCGGTGACATGGAAAACATCCAGCCTCTTCTCCAGCTCCACATCTCCGGCAACCTCGGCGCAAATTGGAAGATCTTCAAGCAAAAGTTCCTCTTGTACATCGAGGCCTCTGACCTCGAGGCAGCATCGGACGCCAGGAAGATGGCGCTCTTTCTCTCCACAGCGGGGAACCATGCCATCCACATCTACAACTCCCTTACGTTCACTGATGGCGAAGACAAGTCAAAATTCAAAACAGTCCTGCTGAAGTGCGACAGCCACTGCGACATTGAGGTGAACGTGAGCTTTGAACGGTACGTTTTCCAGCAGAGGCTTCAGGGTAAGGATGAACCTTTTCAGTCCTTCTTGACCCATCTCCGCATCCTAGCGCAGTCATGTAACTATGACTCGACAGCCGATTCCATGATCCGGGATCAGATCGTTTTCGGGGTCCACTCCGACTCCCTTCGGCAGCAGCTCCTGAAAGTCAAACAGCTAACCCTCCCTATCGAGACGTGCGTTGTCCATGAGCATGCTAAGAATCGCTACTCCTACATCAGGGCGGCAGAGACTGCGAAGCTGGCCTCCCACGAGGCGGAAAGGGTGCAGGTCATCGCACAGGTGCAGGGCCTGAGCATCGACGAGAGTGGCCGTTTTGCGCGCTTCTCCAGGGTCGCTGCGCATGCGCGCCATGACCGAGTGGACGAGGAGACCGACAACCCAACTGCGCAGGTGCGTACGTCGAGCGACCGCACTGCGCATGCGCGATGGCGCACGGAACGCGCTGACGTCGGCATCATGACGTGTCCGAATTGTGGCTCTGCCCACTTAAAGCGGCAATGTCCAGCAAAAGGACGCCGGTGTCTACAATGTGGCAAGCTTGGCCACTACGCAGCCCTTTGCAGATCTGCTCCACCGCTCAGCAGCCAGCGATCCCAGATGCGGCGCAGAAGTGTCCGTTCCATACAACATGGAATGCCAGATTCCGATCCCAACAGCCCAACAGACCCTGATGCTGAGTGCCTCAAGTCCCCAGACCGGGTAGGTATTGTAACGACGCATGCGCTACCTTCCACCACCACGGCGAAGCGCCTCTCAATCCTCAGTGTGGATCCCGACGACGAGTGGTGTGCTGTTCTTACCGTGAACAATTCTCACATCCGGTTCAAACTGGACACTGGAGGATCGGCGAACCTCATCTCAAAGTCCGACCTCGACACCATCCGTGCCAGACCATCCATTCTTCCACCGGCCTGCCAGCTCCTTGACTACAATGCCATAGCCGCCAGTGGCTCGTGTCAACTAGGGGTATCCAATAAGGCCATCAAAGCGACGCTGCGGTTTGAAATTGTCAGGCCTGACAGACCATCTCTGCTCGGTGCTCGAGCCTGCAAGCTCCTGAACCTTGTTCAGCGCGTCCATACCATGTCACCAGCACCGGCGACGGCCTCGCTATGTCGGCCTGAAAACTTGCAGGCCGACATAGATGACATCATCACGCAGTACCACAGCATGTTCGATGGTATGGGCACGCTCCCATACCGATACAAAATCCTGCTCCGGCCAAATGCCACCCCTATGGCTTATGCACCTCGCCAGGTGCCGACACCCCTCAAGGATCGTCTCAAGCAGCAATTACAGAACATAGAACACAGAACATTACAGCGCAGTACAGGCCCTTCGGCCCTCGATGTTGCGCCGACCTGTGAAACCACTCTAAAGCCCATCTACACTATTCCCTTATCATCCATATGTCTATCCAATGACCATTTGAATACCCTTAGTGTTGGTGAGTCCACTACTGTTGCAGGCAGGGCATTCCACACCCTTACTACTCTCTGAGTAAAGAACCTACCTCTGACATCTGTCTTTTATCCATCTCCCCTCAATTTAAAACTATGTCCCCTCGTGCTAGACATCACCATCCGAGGAAAAAAGCTCTCACTGTCCACCCTATCCAATCCTCTGATCATCTTGTATCCCTCAATTAAGTCACCTCTTAACCTTCTCTCTAACGAAAACAGCCTCAAGTCCCTCAGCCTTCCCTCATAAGATCTTCCCTCCATACCAGGACCTCCAAGACCAAGGCATCATATCAAAGGTTACAGAGCCCACAGACTGGGTCAGCTCCATGGTCTGCGTCAAGAAGCCGTCAGGGGAGTTTCGCATTTGCATTGACCCTAAGGATCTAAACTGCAATATCATGAGGGAGCATTAGCTGATCCCAAAACGTGAAGAGCTGACCAGCGAGATGACTACAGCATGTCATGCGGCACATGACTGACGGGTGGCTCAAGGGCCAATGCCCATAGTTCTATAATATCAGAGACGATCTGGCAGTAGTCGATGGTGTCCTCCTGAAGCTGGACCGCACCGTGATCCCTCACAGCATGCACCAGCTCGTTTTGGAACAGCTACACGAGGGCCATCTTGGCGTGGAGAAGTGCCGACGGAGGGCCCGAGAGGCTATGTACTGGCCCGGCATCAATGAGGACATCGCCAACACGGTGCTCAACTGCCCCACCTGTCAGCGGTTCCAGCCTTCCCAACCACGTGAGACCCTACAGCCCCATGAGTTGGTCACGTCCCCTTGGTCTAAGGTAGGCGTTGACCTGTTCCATGCGCTCGGCAGGGACTATGTTCTGATTGTAGACTATTTTTCAAACTACCCGGAGGTCGTACGCCTGCACGACATCACAACATCAGCGGTCATCCGTGCCTGCAAGGAGACCTTTGCTCGTCACGGCATCCCACTCACTGTGATGTCGGACAATGGCCCCTGCTTCGCGAGCCAGGAATGGTCCAACTTTGCCAGCAGGTACAGCTTTGTGCATGTGACATCCAGCCCCCTGCACCCCCAATCCAATGGCAAAGCGGAAAAGGGCGTCCACATCGTCAAACGGCTCCTCTGCAAGGCTGCCGATGCAGGATCCGACTTCTACCTCGCCTTGCTGGCCTATCCCTCGGCCCCACTGTCCACGGGCCTGTCGCCAGCCCAGCTGCTCATGGGTCACACCCTCAGGACCACAGTGCCGTCCATTCACGTCCCAGACCTCGACCATGTTCCGGTCCTTCAGCGGATGCAACAGTCTCGTGCACAACACAAGGCGGCGCATGACGCTCGGGCGACTGATCTCCCTGCTCTGGCGCCGGATGACAACGTCCGCATCCATCTTCCGGAGGGTGGCTGGTCTGCAACTGCTGTGGTTCTTCGGCAGGTGTCTCCCCACTCGTTCCTGGTTCGTCTGCCAGATGGTTCCATTCGCCGCCGCAATCAGCGTGCCCTTTGTCTCATTCCACGCTCACTACGTGATCCTCCACCGGTGCCACGCCCTCCTGTTGTCCCCAACCTGGACTATGTGGAGATTCCGAGTTCTCTGCATCCTCGTCACTCTGCCGTGGCCCAGCCCGTTCCTCAGCCGGTGGCTCCTGACCCACCCTTGAGGCGGTCAACCAGAATTCGTCGCCCACCTCAGAGACTTGACTTATGAGTTTTACGATGTTGGACTCTTTGATCTGTTCTGTTATCCTGTTTCATCGTTCCAGTAGTTTGTATATAATGTTCATTTCGTTGTTGGTGTGACACCCTATTTCTCTGCACCAGGCACCTTCCTGTGTAAATAGATTAGCCTCATGTACATAGTCATGTAAATAACACGCACACTCATAGCAGGTACATTCACTACACAATATTTATTGTCACACAGGCACATGTTCTTTATATAAAAGGGGGGATGTCATAATATCCACCAGTATATTATGGTGCAGACACACACACACACACACACACTGATGGACATGCAGTGGGACCAATCAGCATACACAACACCGCAGCCAATCACCAGTGAGAGCACACGCACTATAAAGACAGGGGACATGAGAGTTCCCGCTCATTCTAGTAGCAGCCAGCTCGGAGCACAGAGATCACAGCCTGCAACACAGACATTCACCATATTGCTGAGTGCATCACCTGGTTAGGACTAGGCAAGGGTCAACAGTTGAAGCTGGTATTGCATTTACCCACAGTTCAAGTATGTTAATATAGTTAACCTTATAATAAAATTGAGTTGCACCACTTCCAGTGTTGGTGACCTGTTTGTGATCCAGAACACCCAACACATCGAACAGTGCAAAGATGCTATGGAGGGCCTTGATGACGGTGGTTGCAGTCATGTCGGGGCAGGGGATGGCGAATGGGCACCGGGAGTACTCGTCAATCACGTTCAGGAAGTACGTGTTGCAGTCGGTAGAGGGGAGGGGGCCTTTGAATCCATGCTGAGGCATTCAAAGGGACGGGAAGCCTTTATCAGATGCGCTTACTCTGGCCGGTAGAAGTGCGGTTTGCACTCCACGCAGATTTGGCAGTCCCTGGTGGCTGTCCTGACCTCCTCGATGGAGTAGGGCAGGTTGCGGGTCTTAACGAAATGAAAGAAACGAGTGACCCCCGGGTGGCAGAGGTCCTCGTGGAGGGCTCGGAGGCGGTCCACTTGTGCGTTGGCACATGTGCCGTGGGACAGGGCATCAGGATACTCGTTTAGCTTCCCGGGGCGATACAAGATCACATAGTTGTAGGTGGAGAGTTTGATCCTCCACCGCAAAGTCTTATCATTTTATATCTTGCCCCGCTGTGCATTATCGAACATGAAAGCAACCGACCGTTGGTCAGTGAGGAGAGTGAATCTCCTGCCGACCAGGTAATGCCTCCAATGTCGCACAGGTTCTACTATGGCCTGGGCCTCCTTTTCGACTGAGGAGTGGCGGATTTCGGAAGCATGGAGGGTATGTGAGAAGAAGGCCACGGGTCTGCCCGCTTGGTTGAGGGTGGCCACCAGAGCTACGTCAGATGCGTCGCTCTCGACCTGGAAGCGGAGGGATTTGTCGATAGCGTGCATCGTGGCCTTTGCAATGTCTGCTTTGATGCGGCTGAAGGCCTGGCGGGCCTCTATCGACAGGGGAAAAACTGTGGATTGGATCGGGCTTTGTCCACATAGTTGGGGAACCACTGGGCATAGTCAGAGAAAAGCCCAAGGCAGCGCTTCAGGGCCGTGGAGCAGTGAGGGAGGGGAACTCCATAAGGGGGCGCATGCGCTCAGGGTCGGGGCCTATAACTCCATTTCGCACTACATAGCCGAAGGTGGCTAGACGGTCGGTGCTAAACACACATTTATCCTTGTTCTAGGTAAGGTTCAGGATCTTTGCGGTCTGGAGGAATTTTCGGAGGTTGGTGTCGTGGTCCTGCTGGTCGTGGCCGCAGATAGTGACATTATCGAGATACGGGAATGTTGCCCGTAAACCGTACCGGTCAACCATTCGGTCCATCTCGCGCTGGAAGACCGAGACCCCGTTGGTGACACCGAAGGGAACCCTTAAGAAGTGATAGAGCCGCCCATCTGCCTCGAAGGCAGTGTATTTGCGGTCACTAGTGCGGATGGGGAGCTGGTGGTAGGCGGACTTAAGGTCCACCGTGGAGAAGACCTTGTAATGCGCGATCCTGTTTACCAGGTCGAATATGCGGGAGAGAGGGTACGCGTCCAGCTGCGTAAACCTGTTGATGGTCTGACTGTAGTCGATGACCATCCTATCCTTCTCCCCATTCTTTACCACCACTACTTGAGCTCTCCAGGGACTGTTGCTGGCTTCAATGACTCCTTCCCTCAGTAGCCTTTGGACCTCTGACCCGATGAAGGTCCGGTCCTGGGCACTGTACCGCCTGCTCCTGGTAGCGACGGGTTTGCAATCCGGGGTGAGGTTCGCAAACAGGGAAGGCGGATCGACCTTGAGGGTCGTGAGGCCGCAGACAGTGAGGGGGGGGTATAGGGTCGCTGACTTTGAAAGTTAGACTTCGAAGATTACACTGGAAGTCTAAACCTAGGAGTGTGGCTGCGCAGAGGTGGGGAAGGATATAGAGCCGGTAATTTTTAAACTCCCTTCCCTGGACTGTGAGGTTTGCTACACAAAACCCCTTAATCTACACTGAGTGGGAACCGGAGGCCAGTGAGATTTATGATTAGCGGGGTGGATGAGGAGAGAACAGTGCCTTACCGTGTTGGGGTGTATGAAGCTCTCCGTGCTCCCAGAGTCGATTAAGCAGGACGTCTTGTGCCCGTTGATTAGTACTGTTGTTGGAGCAGTTGAGAGTGTTCGAGGCCGGGACTGATCCAGGGTCACCAAGGCTAATCTCAGCAGTTGAGTGTTCTCTTCGGACGGTGTGCGGTCAGCCGACCTGGGGTCCTGGGAGTCCATCCAAGATGGTGGCTCCCATTGGTCGCACATGCTGGGGGTGCACAAAATGGCGGCACCCATCCATCGAACGTGGCGTCCGCGGGACAAGATGGCGGCACCCGGGGGCCGCACGTGGCCCTGGAGTTGGAAGATGACGGCGCCCGCTGGCCGCACGGGGACCATGGAGAGGTTTGTGGTGGCGGTCTGCATTCGCCGCCGGAGACCGCGGCAACTGCATAGGCCTGGCATACCACCACAAAGTGGGCCTTTTTACCACATCCCTTGCAGGTGGATGCGCGGGCTGGGCAGCGCTGCCGGGGGTGCTTGGCCTGACTGCAAAAGTAGCAGCGGGGCCCCCCGGGGTTGCCAGGCCGCCTTGCAGCACAAGCTTGTGGGGGGATGGGGGATGTCTCTGGTCCGGCTGCGGAGGGGTTCCACGCTGCCCAGGGGGCTGCCGCGCGGTCGGGAACGTAAGCGCGGGCGTTTCTGGAGGCCACATCCAGGGAGCCTGCAAGGGCCCGTGCCTCCTTGAGGCCTAGAGTGTCTTTTTCCAGCAATCACTGGCGGATTTGGCAGGACAGCATACCTGCCACGAAAGCGTCCCGGATCAAGAGTTCTTTGTGGTCGCTCGCTGAAACTTGCGGGCAGCTGCAGTTTTGCCCTAACACCAGGAGCACACGGTAGAATTCTTCCAGTGATTCCCCAGGGATTTGTCGCCTCGTTGCTGGCAGATGTCGGGCGTAGACCTGGTTTACCGGGCGAATATAATGTCTTTTTAGCATCTCTATTGCTGCATCAAAGTCTTCAGCGTCCTCGATGAAGGTGTAAATTCCCGGGCTCACCCTCGAGTGCAGGACTTGCATTTTCTGTTCTCCCGTGGGTGTGTTTTCGGCCGTTCCGAGATATCCTTTAAAACACGCCAGCCAGTGCTTGAAGATTGCCGCTGAGTTTGCCGCGTGGGGGCTGAGTTGCAGACACTCCGGCTTGATTCGGAGCTCCATCCTTTTAAATCTAGCTTATTAAATTGATGCACGATCAATGACCACTAAAGCGAGGTTGTGGTCCAACTGAAGGCTTTAATAAGCTAGATGTTTCGCCCAGCAGCTCAGGTACAGAATGAGGGCTGCTGGGGCAGCACGGGCTCTTATACCTCGCCTTGCAGGGCGGAGCTACCATACAGCTTGACCAATAGGAAACATACAATATCTACCAATGGTGTTCCAGCATTACCAGGTACTGTAATACCTCTACACAGACTACCACACATGGTCTTCAACTCAACAGGGTCAAGTGCTCATTTGGTCAATCCGAGATCAAATTCCTAGGTGACCACATCTCGGAGCAGGGCGTGCGGCCAGACGCTGACAAAGTCTCGCCATGAAGACCCCGGGAGGTCAAAAAGGCTCTCCGCTTTCTCGGAATGGTCAACTTCCTCGGGAAATTCATTCCCAATATGGCACCCCACACCACGGCCCTCCGCCACCTTGTCAAGAAGTCGACGGAGTTTCAGTGGCTGCCCACACATGAAGCAGAATGGCGTGAGCTGAAAGCAAAGCTCACCACAGCCCAAGTTTTAGCGTTCTTCGACCCCACCAAGGAAACCAAGATATCAACTGATGGAACCCAGGACGGCATTGGAGCGGTGCACCTTCAGCGAGATGACTCCTCGTCCTGGGCTCCAGTGCCATATGCCTCCAGGGCCATGACGCCCACTGAGCAATGGTATGCTCAGATTGAGAAGGAGTGTCTGGGCCTCCTAACAGGGATAGTAAAGTTCCACGACTATGTTTTTGGCCTGCCGAGATTCACGGTTGAAACGGACCACAGCCCTTTAGTCCACATCATCCAGAAGGATTTGAACGACACGACACTGCGCTTACAGCGTACTCATCTAAAGCTACGCTGCGTCGACTTTGAACTGGTCTACACGCCAGGTAAAGAGCTGATCGTTGCAGATGCCATGTCCAGGTCCATTACCACACCGCATGAACAAAGTGACTTCATCTGCCACATAGAAGCCCAAGTGCAGTTGTGTGCCTCGAACCTTCCGGCCTCCGACGAACGGGTGGTCCAAATTTGTGAGGAGACAGCCAAGGATCCTCTGCTGCAGCTTGTGATGCAGCCCCTCAGCAATGGCTGGCAGAAGGGACAATGTCCCCAGTTCTATAACGTGAAAGACGACCTGACAGTGGTGGAGGGAATCCTTCTAAATCTCGACAGAATTGCAATTCCTCAGGGTATGCGTGCTATGATGCTGGGCCAACTCCATGAGGGTCACCTTGGGGTCAAGAAATGCCAACGCAGAGCTCGGGAGGCGGTCTATTGGCTGGGCATCAGCAAGGACATTGCCGACACAATCCTTAATTGCCCTACCTGTCAGAAGTTTCAACCAGCTCAACCCAAGGAAACGCTGCAACAGCACGAGATCGTGACCTCTCCGTGGTCCAAAGTCGATGTAGACCTTTCCCACGCCAAGGGTCGTGACTACGTACTCCTGGTCGACTACTTCTCCAGTTACCCTGAAGTAGTGAAACTGTCCGACCTCACGTCAAAGGCGGTAATCAAAGACTGCAAAGAAACGTTTGTCAGGCATGGGATACCGCTCACGGTAATGAGCGACAACGGCCCTTGCTTTTACAGCCAGGAATGGTCTGATATTGCGTAGTCCTGCAACTTATGTCATGTAACCTCCAGTCCCCACTACCCGCAGTCAAACGGGAAGGCCGTGAAAGGGGTCCACATTGTAAAGCGCTTGCAGTGCAAAGCTGCAGACTCAAGCACCGATTTCAACCTGGCAATGTTTTTTAAAAATAAATTTAGAGTACCCAATTCATTTTTTCCAATTAAGGGGCAATTTAGCATGGCCAATTCACCTACCCTGCACATCTTTGGGTTGTGGGGGCGAAACCCACGCAAACACGGGGAGAATGTGAAAACTCCACACAGACAGTGACCCAGAGCCGGGATCGAACTTGGGACCTCGGCACCGTGAGGCAGCAATGCTAACAACTGCGACACCATGTTGCCCTCAACCTGGCAATGTTGGCATACAGGGCGACCCCACTGCCCACGGGATTGTCTCCAGCGCAGATGCTCATGAATCGCACTCTGCGGACCACAGTTCCAGCCATCCACGTTCCCGACCTTGACCACCTTACGGTCCTACAGATCGTTCAATAAAACCCTGTTGGATAGTCAACGGTGTTAGAGGTCTGTTTCTCGCATCACTGCATCAAGTGCAGTCCCTACCGAACCAACCTGCCTAACACGTCAAGTAGTAGGTCAGCGCAGAGGTTAGGGAGGATATAGAGGTGGAAGCCACTGAATTCTACCTCCTGGACCTGAGTGTGACCATACAGTACCCCCGGATCATGATGGAATGGGGTCCGGAGGCCAGGGAGATTCTTTGGTTGGCGGGGGTGTACCGTGAGGGAGCAGTACCTTACCGTATCCGGGTGTATGAAGTTTTCAGTGCTGCCGGAGTCCAGCAGGCAAGAGGTCACGTGGCCGTTGATTTTCACACTGGTCGATGCGATGGCCAGGTTGTGCGGACGAGACTGGTCAATCGTCACTGAGTCGTGGTCGGTCGTCGCTGGCGTCGGATGATGGGGAGCCTGGGGGGCCCAGGTCCTGGAATGCTGTCGGTGTCCATACCCCGTGGGGGAGACAAGATGGCGGCGCCTGAAGATCCTGAGGGGGACAAAATGGCGGCACCCATGGGCCGCACATTGCGGGGGTTGGACAAGATGCCGGTTCCCATGGGTCGCACGTGGACTGAGGGGGAGAAGATGGCAACGCCCACTTGCCGTGCGTGGTCGGGGAGGTGAAGATGGCGGCGGCCATTGTGTGTAGTCTAGGGGGGTGGGGGCGATAGCGGCGACTGCGCGGGCCTGGAAAACCGCGGCGAAGTGCCCCTTTTTGCCGCAAGCCTTGTAAAGGGCCGCGCGGGCCGGGCAGCATTGGTGGGGGTGTTTCTGCTGGCCACAGAAGTAACATCGGCGACCCCTGGGGTGCGTGGGCTGGCGCGTGGCATACAGCGGTCGTCTGTGGGGTCCACGATGCATAGGAGGGGTGGGCCGCGCAGCTGGGGGGTGTGCCTGAATGTTGCGAGAGGCGACCGTCATAGAGAGCGCTAGATCGAGTGTGGCCCCTTCTAACAGTCTTTGGCGTCGACCCAATCCCCGTAATGAACGCGTCCCGCATAAGAAGGTTGGAATGTTCGGTGGCCATAACGGCCTGACAGTCACAGTCCCGGACGAGTGGGATTAGGGCCCGCCAGAAGTCTTCTATGGACTCACCAGGGAGTTGAGAGCGAGTGGCGAGTACGTGCCTAGCGAAGAGCGTGTTCGTCTTCTGCGCGTAGTTTTCTTTGAGAAGCGCCATGGTGTCGGCGTAGCTCGGGACGTCCTGGATCAGCGGAAACACATTGGAGCTCAACCTTGAGTACAAGATCTGTATCTTCTGAGCCTCCGGAACAGGGGTGATCACTGAGTTGATGTACGCCTCGAAGCAGGCTAGCCAGTGATTAAAGTCCTTTTTGGCATCGCTTGATTGCGGATCCAGCTGCAGGCGATCTGGTTTGATTTGGAGATCCATCTTTTAGAAATTCGTAGAGCAATAAATTGACGCACAATCAATTGAACAAAGACTAGAGTTGGATACAACTGAGGCTTTATTGCTCTAAGATGTGTGGCCTCCCACAGCAGCTGGAGAAATGGCTGCTGAATGGAGGACATGCATATTTATACTCCGCCTACTGGGCGGAGCCAGCTGGTAGGGACTACCAACGTACCTGTAGTACAGGTCCTACCTTACATCACTTAATAAAGGTGTAACAGTGGTTTACACAACCTCGACTTCCAGAAGGACAAGGAGCAGCAGACATATAGGGAATACCACCACCTGAAAGTTCCCCTCCGAGATACTCGCCATCCCGACTTGGAAATATATCAGCTATTCTTTCCCTGTCGCTGGGTCAGGATCCTGGAACTCCCTCCCTAACAGCGCTGTGGGTGTACCTACACCACACAGACTGCAGTGAGTTCAAGATGGCAGCTCAGCACCACCTTCTCTAGGGGCAATTCGAGGTGGTGGGCCTGGCCCAGCGACACCCACATCCCGTAAATGAATACAAAGAATACTTCAATTGAAATTGATTGGAATGTCAATGTTTTCACTCCGAACCTCTCCAGGTTGGGGTCTCTGTAGCTGCTCCAATTGTATGGACCACCACCTCACATCAGGGGCTGCCTGTGAGATGAGCCTGCTTCAGGGCGACAGCTCAGACTACAGACACCTCTTGGGCCAGACACAGAACCTCCCAACAGCCAACAACAAAACAATCAGCATTCACATCAACACCCAATCGCGGGACAGTCAACAGGAATCAAATAACCACGTCAGGAGAAGCGATCAAATGTCAGGTCAGTGGGATGGAATGGAAGAATGGAACTTAATGGGGGGGGGGAAGACTCTCCCTCTGTCTATCTGTCTCCCCGTCTCCCACACTCCATCTCTCCATCGCTCTCACTCCTGCCCCTCTCTGTCTCTCTTTTTCTCTCTCCTGCCACTCTCTGTCTCTCTCTCTTACTCTCTCTGTATCTCTTTTTCTCTCACTGTCTCTCTTACCCTATATCTGTCTGCCTCTCTCTCTGCCTCTCTCGCTCTCTGTCTCTCTCCCTCTGTCTCTCTCTCTATATCTGTCTATCTCCCTGTCTATCTCTCTCTCTGTCTCTCTCTCTCTCTCTGTCCCATCCCTCTGTCTCTCTCTCCCTTTGACTCTCTGAGGCGTGGTCAAGTTGGTTGGAGACGAAGTTGAATTCAAACTGAGGCTTTATTAGTATCTGAAGTGTGCCCTCCTACAGCAGCTGATGGAATGGCTGCGAGCTGAAGGCCACACATATTTATAACCCGGCTCCTGGGCGGAGCTAGCATGCAGGGGCCCAGGTGAACCTGTAGTGCAGGTTCTACCCCTGGTCGAAGTTGACTCCGGGAGCGTGCCAAAATCCTCTTCATCAACGGGGGTGGGCAGGGGGAGGATGGACGGTCCTAGGGGTGGTGATGGGGGTGGCGGGGGAGGGGAGGGTGGCGCCGGGGGTGGTGTGGGGGTGGAACCTGCTGGTGCCAGGTCCCTGAGGGAGACGGTATCCTGGCGGCCGTCGGGGAACGCCACGTAGGCATACTGGGGGTTTGCGTGGAGCAGGTGCACCCTTTCCACCAACGGATCCGCCTTGTGGAGCCGCACATGTTTACGGAGAAGCACGGTTCCTGGAGCTGTGAGCCAAGTTGGGAGTGATACCACGGATGTGGACTTCCTGGGGAAGGCAAAAAGGCGTTCATGCGGTGTACTGTTAGTAGCAGTGCAAAGTAATGAGCGAATGGAATGTAGTGCATCAGGGAGGACCTCTTGCCAGCGGGAGGCCGGGAGATTTCTGGACCGTAGGGCCAGCTGGACGGCCCTCCATACTGTCCCATTCTCCCTTTCTACCTGTCCGTTTCCCCGGGGGTTGTAGCTGGTCATCCTGCTGGAGGCGATACCCCTGCTGAGCAGGAACTGACGTAGGTCATCACTCATGAATGAGGATCCCCTGTCACTGTGGATGTAGGCGGGGAAGCCAAACAGAGTGAAGATAGAATTAAGGGCATTAATGACGGTGGCAGACGTCATGTCGGGGCATGGGGTGACGAGGGGAAAACGGGAGTATTCATCGATCACACTGAGGAAATACGTGTGTCGGTCGGAGGAGGGGAGGGGGCCTTTGAAATCCACGCTGAGGAGTTCAAAGGGGCGGGAGGCCTTCACCAGGTGCGCGAGGTCCGGTCGGTAGAAGTGCGGTTTGCACTCCGCACAGACCTGGCAGTCCCTGGTGATTATCCTTACTTCCTCGACGGAGTAGCGCATATTTTGTGCCTTAATGAAGTGGCACAACCGAGTGACCCCTGGGTGACAAAGGCTGTCGTGCAGGGTCCGGAGTCGGTCTACTTGTGCGCTGGCACATGTACCTCGGGATAGGGCATCTGGGGGCTCGTTGAGTTTGCCAGGGGGACACTTAATCTCGTAGTTATAGGTGGAGAGCTCGATTCTCCACCGCAAGATTTTGTCATTTTTGATCTTGCCCCGCTGTGTGTTGTTGAACATGAAGGCTACCGACCGTTGGTCAGTGAGGAGAGTGAATCTCCTGCCGGCCAGATAATGCCTCCAATGTCGCACAGCCTCAACGATAGCCTGGGCCTCCTTTTCGACGGATGAGTGCCAAATTTCGGAGGCATGGAGGGTGCGGGAAAAGAATGCCACGGGCCTGCCTGCCTGGTTGAGGGTGGCGGCAAGGGTGACGTCCGATGCGTCGCTTTCTACTTGGAAAGGAAGTGTTTTGTCTACAGCGTGCATTGTGGCCTTGGCAATATCAGCTCTGATCCGGGCGAAGGCCTGTTGTGCCTCGGCCGTCAGGGGAAACTGGGTGGACTGTATGAGTGGGCAAGCCTTGTCCGCATAGTTTGGGACCCACTGAGCGCAATACGAGAAGAACCCCAGACAGTTCTTGGGGCAGTGGGGGAGGGGAAGCTCCATGAGAGGGCGCATGCGGTCGGGATCGGGCCCCAGAACTCTGTTCTGGACCACATAGCCGAGGATGGCTAAGCGGTTTGTACGGAACACACACTTCGCCTTGTTGTACGTGAGGTTGAGGAGAGTGGCGGTGCGGAGAAATTTAGCGAGGTTGGCATCGTGGTCCTGCTGATCATGACCGCAGATGGTCACATTGTCTAGGTCCAGAAATGTGGCCCGC
The DNA here is from genome assembly GCF_047496885.1 of Scyliorhinus torazame. NCBI lineage: Eukaryota > Metazoa > Chordata > Chondrichthyes > Carcharhiniformes > Scyliorhinidae > Scyliorhinus > Scyliorhinus torazame. The sequence goes on along the minus strand of NC_092722.1, from coordinate 72,621,282 downwards.
AAGGGTCATCTCCCTTTGGAAGACCGAAACCCCATTGGTGACGCCGAAGGGGACCCTAAGGAAGTGTTGTAGCCGGCCGTCTGCCTCGTAGGCGGTGTATGGCCGGTCCGATTTACGGATGGGGAGCTGGTGGTAAGCGGATTTCAGGTCCACCGTTGAGAAGACCCGGCACTGTGCAATCTGGTTAACCATGTCAGATATGCGTGGGAGGGGGTACGCGTCGAGCTGTGTGTACCTGTTGATGGTCTGGCTGTAGTCCACGACCATTCGATTTTTCTCCCCAGACTTAACCACTACCACTTGAGCTCTCCAGGGGCCGTTGCTGGCCTCGATGACTCCCTCCTGAAGCAACCGCTGGACCTCGGACCTGATGAAGGCCTTATCCTGGGTGCTGTACCATCTGCTCCTGGTGGCGACGGGTTTGCAATCTGGAGTTAGACTGGCAAAGAGGGAAGGAGGATCGACCTTTAGGGTCGCGAGGCTGCACACAGTGAGGGGTGGTAAGGGTCCGCCGAATTTAACGGTCAGGCTCTGGAGGTTGCACTAAAAATCCAGGCCAAGGATAAGTGCAGCACAGAGGTTAGGGAGGACGTAGAGGCGAAAACTGTGGAACTCTATGCCTTGGACTGTGAGCGTGACCGTGCAGTACCCCCGGATCGCTACGCGATGGGATCCGGAGGCCAGGGAGATACTTTGATTGGTAGGGTGTACCTTAAGGGAGCAGCGCCTTACCGTATTTGGATGTACAAAGCTCTCGGTGCTCCCGGAGTCTAGTAGACAGGAGGTCATATGGCCGTTGACTTTCACGCTGGTGGATGCGTTGGTCAGAGTGTGTGGTCTGGACTGGTCGATCACCATGGATGTGAGTCGTGGTTGATCGTCAGGTAGTGAGGCGGCCGTTGCGACGGGGTCCTGAAATGCCATTGGCCTCCGTGTGCTGCGGGGTGGACAAGATGGCGGCGCCCGGAGGTCCTGGGGGGTCACAAAATGGCGGCGCTCATGGAACGCACGTTGCAGGGTTGGAGCAAGATGGCAGCGCCCATGAAACACACGTGTTGTGCGGAGGAGAAGATGGCGGCGCCCATTGCTCACACATGGCCTGGGGAGGAGGGGAGGATAGCGGCGCCCATTGTCCGTGACCGGGGGTGGGTGGGAGCGACCGCTGCCGCTGAGCGGGCCTGGCACACCGCTGCATAGTGGCCCTTCTTCCCGCAGGCCTTACAAAGGGCAGCGCGGGCCGGGCAGCGTTGGCGGTGCTCTTTGTTGGCCGTAAAAATAGCATCAAGGCCCCCCCGAAGATCACCGAATGGTGCGTAGCACAGGCGTACTGGGTGGGTAGCGCCCCCGCTGGGGCGGCTGCCTGTGGGGCCCATGAAGCGTGGGAGGAGTGGGCCGTGCGGTTGGGGACGTAGGACTGTACATTGCGCAGTCATGGAAAACGCTAGTGTTTAGTCTCTGCAAGGTCGCGCGTGGCCCCTTCTCGGAGCCGCTGCCTGATAACATCGGACCCAATCCCAGTTACAAAAGCGTCCCTCAGAAGGAGATCTGAGTGCTCCTTAGCTGTAACATCCTGGCAGTCAGAGTCCCGAACTAGTGGGATCAAGGCGCTCCAGAAGTCCTCGATTGACTCACCAGGTAGTTGAGTACGCGTTGCGAGCGCGTGTCTGGCGAAGAGCGTGTTCGTCTTCTGCTCATAACTCTCTTTGAGTCGAGTCATAGCGTCAGCGTAATTGGGCGCATCCTGGATCAGCGGGAAGATTTTAGAGTTGAGTCTGGAGTACAAGAGTTGAATCTTCTGAGCCTCTGGAACAGGGGTCGGCGCCGCGTTGATAAATGCTTCAAAACAAGCTAGCCAGTGCTGAAAGTCCTTTCTGGCATCGCTTGCATATGGATCCAGCTGCAGTCGATCTGGTTTAATCCGGAGGTCCATCTTCTGAATCAGATACTAATAAATTGAGGCACGATCAATTTGGCTGGAGACGAAGTTGAATTCAAACTGAGGCTTTATTAGTATCTGAAGTGTGCCCTCCTACAGCAGCTGACGAAATGGCTGCGAGCTGAAGGCCACGTATATTTATAACCCGGCTCCTGGGCAGAGCTAGCATGCAGGGGCCCAGGTGAAGCTGTAGTGCAGGTTCTACCGTACAACCCTTAATATAGGAACACAGTAGTTTACCACACTCAATACTGAGCTCTGACAGTGCAGCACTCCCTCAGTACTGACCCTCTGACAGTGCAGCACTCCCTCAGTACTGACCCTCTGGCAGTGCAGCACTCCCTCAGTATTGACCCTCTGACAGTGCAGCGTTCCCTCAGTACTGACCCTCTGACAGTGGGGCACTCCCTCAGTACTGACCCTCTGACAGTGCAGCACTCCCTCAGTACTGACCCTCTGACAGTGCAGCACTCACTCTGCACTGACCCTCTTTTTAAAAAAAATATTTTAAAAATAATTTCAGAGTACCCAATTATTTATTTTACCAGTTAGGACACAATTCAGCAAGGCCAATCCACCTAGCCTGCACAACTTTTTGGGTTGTTGGAATGAGACCCATACAGACGAGGGGAGAATGTACAAACTAGACAGACAGTGACCGGGGGCCAATACTGAGACAGTGGTTTACCACACTCTCTCTGTGTCTCTCTCTCTGTCTCTCACCCTCTATCTCACTTGCTGTGTCTCTCCTTGTCTCCGCCTGTCTCTCTGTCTTTCTCTCCCTCCGTCTCTCCCTCTCTCGCTGTCTCCCTCCATGTCTCTATTTCTTTTCTTTCTCTCTCTTTTTCTCTCTCCGTCTCTCTTTCTTTCGCTCTGTCTCTCTCTCTTTGTGACTCACTCTCTGTCTCTTTCGCTCTGTCCCTCTTTCTCTCTGTCTCTATATGTCTCCCTCTCTCCCTTTACTTCTCTCTCTCTCTCTGTCGCTCTCTATCTCAGTGACTTTCTCTCTCCGTCTCTTTCTGTCTGTCCCTCTCTCTCTCTGTCTCTCTCTCTGCTCTCAGTGAAACCATGAATGAATGGCTTGTAGAAAGTGCCGGAAATAACAGATCTGGATGAGGTGAATGTTTACTGTAAAACAACCACAAAGATCTCAATCAGATACGTGCAGGAGGCCATGGCCAAGGAGAGCATGAGGGAGATGAGTGAGCGGCATAGAGTTAGCACAATCTCCCATTCCTGGCCAAAATGAGGATAACAAGAGACATAGAGAGAGAGAGAGAGACGAAGAGAGAAACAGAGAGAGAGGGACAGATGAACAGAGAGATGGACAGAAAGAGAGAAACAGAGAGACAGAAACAGAGAGACAGACAGACAGAGAGAAAGAGAGCGAAACAGAGAGAGAAAAAGAGAGACTGAGACCGAGAGAGATATAGAGAGTGATAGAGAGTGAGATAGAGTGCGAGACCGAGACAGAGATAGAAAAAGAAAGAGATGGAGGGGGAGAGAGACACACAAAGAAATCCAGAGAGAGAGACAGACAGACAGAAATAGAGAGGAGATAGGGAGAGACAGTGAGAGATATAAAGAGGGAGGAAGAGAGACAGAGAGAGAGAGACAGAGATTGAGGGGGAGAGAGAGGCAGGGAGAGACAGAAAGAGAGACAGACAGAGTGAGAGGGAGCGAGAGAGGCAGAGTGAGAGAGGAGATAGGGAGAGACAGTAAGAGATACAAAGAGAGAGGGAGAGAGACTGAGAGAGAGACAGAGATTGAGGGGGAGAGAGAGACAGGGAGAGACAGAAAGAGAGACAGACAGAGTGAGAGGGAGCGAGAGAGACAGAGAGAGAGAGGAGATAGGGAGAGACAGAGAGAGACACAGAGTGATAGGGAGAAAGACAGAGATTGAGGGGGAGAGGGAGAGGCAGGGAGAGACAGAAAGAGAGACAGACAGAGAGAGGGAGCGAGAGAGACAGAGAGAGAAAGACAGTTAAAGAGAGCGAGGCAGAGAGAGTGACTGAGAGAGAGTGACTGAGAGAGTGACTGGGAGATAAAGAGAAAGACAGAGAGGGAGAGACAGGGAGACAGAGAGAGTGATAGAGATTGAGAGTGAGACAGAGAGAGAGAGAGACAGAGATAGAAAAAGAGAGAGGAAGAGAGACAGAGATGGAGGGTAGAGAAAGAGAGACAGAGAGAGAGACAGAAAGAGAAAGAGAAAGGGATAGAGAGACAGAGAGAGAGAGAAAGAGAGGAGATAATGAGACAGAGATAGAGAGGGAGAGAGAGGGACAGAGAGAGAGAGAGCGAGAGAGACAAAGAGAGTGAGACAGAGAGAGAGTGACTGAGAGAGAGTGACTGAGTGTCATGTGAGAGTACCTTTAAGAAATGGGTATTATCAGTGATGTCAGAGTGTGGGTGGAGCTGGGCTGTCTGTCAGCTTTTTACTTTTGTTTTAGGCTGTTTGCTGCAGGGTGTGTTTTAGTTTTGTTTTCAGTGTTGGAGCTGAAGCTAGACCAAGCAGGTGTAGTGCTGTTCTCTCTGCCATCAAAAGACTATCTCTTGATCATTTGATGAATTCAGAATTATAAATTGATGCACAATCAATACTCTTGAGACCACGAGGAGTCATACCGATTCAGCTTCAATCAGATCGAACTGTACCCAGCAGCGATGTTACAGAAGTGAAGGCTGCTGGGACGGCACCGGTTCTTATACCCCGCCTCTCAGGGCGGGGCTATGTACATTACCCAATGGTAGACCCCGCGGTCTAGCCAATGGTCATTCACCTCTCAGGTACTGCAATACCTGGTATTACCACATTAACCCCCTGTTAAAAATGGAGCCAGCGGGGTGATGGCCAGTATTACTGTCGCCTTTTCACGGTAGGACCAGGTATTGCAGGTACCATGCTGTCGAGGGTTGCGGAGAAAGTTCTTGTGTTGTTTATTTTCTTCATGGTGCCGCAATCAGACGATCGGGTGGCCTGGTCGTCCTACTGGAGCGTCTAAGTTTTGGCGGCGTTCCTGGTGAGGGCCCCGGCGGTTGTGACTCCGGGAACGTGGTGTCTTTCTTCCAGGCAGTTTCGTCACCCCGGCGCTGTAGGGGCGAAAAATGGGCAGGGGGGGCGCCTGTAGGGGCCGTCGGTGCCTGTTCGGCGCTGGGTCGGGGCTCCGCCAGCAGTACTGACCCTCCGGTCAGGTGCTGCGAGGGGGGGGACAGTGGCGCGGGCGCGAGTGGGGCTCCGGCGGGCGCGAGTGGGGCTCCGGCGGGCGCCAGGTCCCGAAGGGAAACCGTATCTTGGCATCCGGCGGGGAACGCTACGTAAGCATGCAGCAGGTGGACCCGCTCGACCAACGGGTCCGACTTGTGCGCCCTCGCATGTTTCCGCAGCAGGACGGGTCCGGGTGTCGCTAGCCAGGTTGGGAGCGAGGTCCCAGAGGAGGACTTCCGTGTCGGGGTGGACGAAGCTCTCCGTGCTCCCGGAGTCGATGAGGCACGACGTCACGTGGCCATTGATGGCGATCGTAGTGGTGGCCTTCGCTAGCATTCGCGGCCGACTCTGATCCAGGGTAACAAAGTTATTAAGGATTACTTAGTGTTGTATTCTTTGGGGGTTGTATTTGAATTAATGGTTGCTAAGATGGTCACTGTATGTTTCAAAAAGGTTAACTTGAGTTCATAGAATAAACATTGTTTTGCTTTAAAAAATACTTTTCCATTCTGCTGTACCACACCTGTAGAGTGGGCCGTGTGCTCCCCATACCACAATCTATTAAAAGTTGTAGGTGAGGTGAACTCCATGATATACTTTGTGGTTCTCTAAACCCTGGCCCATAACACTGAGAGACAAAGAGAAAGACATAGGGGGAGATATGTTATTCTCTAAATCTGAATAAAGATTGTAGACCTCCAGCTAACACAAATACTTTATTCAATGGGTTTGTTCTGTCTCCAGAGCTCAACCAGATGTAATACGGTCAAGAGGCAAAACAAGAGAAGCTAAGGTAAGCTGCCTATGCTGAGCTGTCTCTATGTGCTGCTGCTCACTAGCCCTGTGCTTTTAAAAAAGGTAGATCCTCCCTTGGATCGGACCCTTTATACCCTCCTCTGATGCTGCCCTCTAGTGATGCTGTGACTGTTACATTTGTGCTATAGTTCCCGGTGTGTGTGTGCAGATGTACAGATCACTACATCCCCCCCCCTTTTTGCTTGACATGTTTTCTGTGCTGGTCTCAAGAAAACTACATAACAAATGGTTGAGTGGGAATACACGTATCTGCACACTATAAAAATAATAATGGGCATACAGAGACAATTAACCGTGTTATGAGTCCATTTTGAGAAATGTCCGATGTCGTCATGTTCGTGTGTTGCATTTTTGTTACAAATCTAGCCAGTCAGGGGCCTTGCGGCTTCTGCTGGAGCGTCTTAACAGTTGGAGCAGTGATGATGGTTTGATGTCGTCGAGATGCTGTCTGGCATTGTGTGGAAAGGGACGTCCTGTTGACAAATGGACTAGTTCAAGTCCAGTGTAGGAAATACTGGTGTGAAGGGTTGAATCTCTAATAGATCCCGACGGTTACGCCGAAAGAGTATTCCCGCTGCTGATTTGACAATGTAGGACCGCGGTGCCGCTTGCCTGATCACCATGGCTGGCTCAGACCAAGCTCCTTCTGGGTCCCTGATTCTGATGGTGTCACCTATTGTCAGTGGCTTGAGTGGGATCGCATGTTGATCGTAGTATCGTTTTTGTTTGGAGCGTAGTACCCGCATTTTGTCAAGAACCAGTGCGTTGCTGGGGTCTGGGAATTGCATTATAGGTCGGGTTGTCCGCATGTCTCTGCCGAAGAACATTTGCGCTGGCGACAGTCCTGAGATCAATGGGGTTGCTCGGTATGATAACAGAGCTAGGGTGATGTCCGAGCGTGAATCGTTTGCCTTGCTGAGGAGTCGTTTAATGATGTGGACACCTTTTTCCACTTTCCCATTTGACTGTAGGTAGCGTGGACTGGATGTCACATGCCGAAGGTTGTAGCTGTCTGAGAACTCTTTCCATGCCCAGCTCGCGAAGCAGGGACCATTATCCGACATCATTGCGTGCGGGATTCCATGTTGCGAGAATGTCTCTTTGCACGCCTTGATTACAGATGAAGAGGTGAGATCAGGGAGTTTCACTACCTCCGGATAGTTTGAGTAATCATCCATGATCAGGACATAATCACGACCTGCGGCATGAAATAGGCCAATGCCCACTTTTGTCCACGGTGCCATTGTGAGTTTGTGTTGCTGCAGTGGTTCTTTGCACTGTGCGGGTTGATGTCTTTGGCAGGTGTCACATGTCTTGACCATGTCAGTGATGTCTTGCTTCATGCCGGGCCAGTACACAGCCTGTCGTGTGCGCCTTTTGCATTTTCCGATTCCGAGATGACCTTCATGAATCTTGCGTAGGATCTCGGTGCGTAGAGTGAATGGAATGACAATGTGCGCATTGCGTAGCAGGAGGCCATCAACCTCAGTCAGCTCTGCCCTGACATTTTGGAATTGTGGACATTGCCCCCTTGTCCAACCATGCTGGAGTAGGTGCAGCACTCTCCGTAAGGTTGCCTCTTTCTGTGTCTCCTGTCGAATTAGGCTGAGCTTCTCATCAGAAACGGGAAGATTTTCCGTGCAGAGCTGTGTTTGGGCCTCGATTTCACTGATAAAGGTGGTGAGCTGTTTGTGCCGATTGATCTGGACAGTGCATCAGCAATGGCGAGGTCTTTTCCCGGGTGTATACCTTCGCAGCTTCATCATGATGCGTTGCAGACGAGGTGTCATGTCGTTCAGATCCTTGTCTATGATGTGGACTAACGGTCTATGGGTCTGTTTCCACTGTGAATGTGGGAAGGCTGTATATGTAGTGGTGGAACATCAGAATCCCCGTGAGGAGTCCAAGACATTCTTCCTCGATTTGTGCATATCTGCACTCTGTTGCAGTCATGGCCCTGGATGCGTATGCCACCGGGACCCAGTCAGATTGGTTGTTCTGTTGGAGAAGAACGGCGCTAATCCCGTCCTGGCTTGTGCAGGTGGAAATCTTGGTGGGTCTGGTGGCGTCGAAGAAGGTGAGTGTCGGTGCCTTCGTCAGTTACTGTTTGAGATCCACAAAGAGAATGACACAGAGAGAGACCATTGTCATAATATACACCAGTATATCATGGTGCAGACACACACACATACTGATGGACACACAGCAAGACCAATCAACACACACAACACCGCAGCCAATCACCAGTTAGAGCACACTATAAAGACAAGGGGTACCAGAGTTCCCGCTCATTCGGGATGCAGCCTCTTAGAAGGACAGAGCTTTCAGCTTACACCACAGATCCTCACCATGTGCTGAGTGCATAGACTGGTTAGGACAGGCATAGGTCTTTAGTTTAATCTAACATCGTGTTAACCCACAGTGAAAGTATGTTCAACAGTTTCTAACTCAATAAAATAGTGTTTGTACTATTTTAAGTGTTGGTGGCCTGTATGTGTTCCACGGACCCAGAGAACCCAACACATCAACCATGAGAGACAGACAGTCAGATAGTCAGTGGCAGAGAGAGAGAGATAGAGATGGAGAGAGAGAGAGAAAGAGGGACAAAGGGAGACGGGAAGAGAGATAGAGAGACAGGGTGAGACAGAGAGTGAAACACTGAGAGAGAGAGAGAGACCAAGAGAGAAAGAGACAGACAGCAGTGATGGAGAAAGAGGGACATGCAGAGAGAGACAGAAAGAGAGAGAGGGATAGAGAGAGAGATACGGAGAGAGATAGAGAGAGAGGAGAGAGACAGCGAGAGAGAGAGAGTTAGAAATACAAAGAGAGAGAGAGAGATACGGAGGGAGATATGGAGAGACAGTGAAAGAGAGACACAAAGACAGAGATGGAGGGAGAGAGACAGAGATGCGTGTTTGGTGTTCAATGTCTCGCAAGGAATCTACCAAACAACTTGACTTGGCCAAACCAGGATCTTTATTGAATCACACATAGTAAGATAATGATCTGTTGCAGATAATGATCTGTTATCATGGAGTTTCTGTGTACTCCTCTTGAACTACCCTGGCACGACTGTCCACTTGAACGTTTTATAACCATCTGAATATGGCCGGATGTGCCCCCACTTATATTGGAGTCCCTTGTCACATGAGCCCTGTTTTGAGACAGCATGGCGTGTCTGTACCACCTCCTGCTGGTTGGAGGTCACACCACCAGCCATCACAGATCCCCCTTCCTCAGCAAACATTAAGATTTTGTTTACAATCACATTAGTCTTTTAACTTTATTCATTCAGGGTATGCCTAACAATGTGAATACGTTTAACTAGGGTCTCCAGAAACATGATATCCCTGGCCAATGTCTGTCTCTTTCGCACATATCATTGTGCTCTTCTTGCCACAATGCTGCTTGCTGTTTGCTGCTTCTCTCTGTTTCTGGTTTGTTAGTGGGATTAGCTAGCTCTCCCAGTCTTCTCCTATTCCTTCTCTTTGTTCTGAGGATGGAATGATGCAGTTTCTTGTGTTTGGGCTTGGCAGCCTCTGGTTTGGTGCTGGTCTTCACCCTGTGCTCGGAGGTCTGCGGAGTTTCAGGTGGACCCTGAGGGGGTCATCACTGGGCTGTGTGACCATGCCCACTTCTGCGGCCTCCATGGACTGTTGGAGCGCCACGGTTTCTGGTGCTTGGGTGGAGACTGCAACTGAGGCAATAGGTGCCACCTCCACTTGCCTCACTGGAGCATCACTTAATTGCTCTTCTTCACTCGAGATTACAAAGCTCTCTGGTCGTGATGATCCAGGCGTTGGGTGACCTTGGCCAAATTCAAGAATGTATAAGTGATCTGTTGAGTTGCATAATGAGATTGCCATCAGCTCCTCTTCTGGGTCACTTACGGAGTCGCCAATCACTTCAACTTCCGAGTTACTGTCAGCATATTCATCATCCATTGTCTTCCCATTCATCATCAGTGTCCTCAAGGAGCTTCACTGCTTCAATCCTGGAGTCGTCAAACTCTCCAACACCAGAATTGCCATTGCTACAGGCTGCCACCGGAAGTCCCTTCCGCCTCCCCCCTCCGTTCCCCCCACCCCCCACCTTCCCTCGGTGGTCCATTAAAGTTGATGAAAGAGAAGCTTCGAAAACAAACAAAGAGTTAAATCCTCAACGTTGGATTATGTGTCCATATTTCTGGAAAGACTCACAGGGGTTTGTCGGGTAGCCCAAGAGCATTTAAAGGTTTCAGGAGCAAGAACGAAAATGTGGCTGGACAAACCTGACAGGTCCAGAACATTCCAGACTGGAGACGAGGTACTCGGATTGTTGCCTTTGCAGGACGAAGCTCTGAAAGCGAATTTCAGCGGCCCCTATAAGGTCGTTAGGAGGGTGACTTATCTAATAGATCCTCCAGACCGTAGGAAGAAGGACCGATTATTCCACATAAATATGTTCAAGAAATATCACCATAGGGAAGAAGATAGGAAGGAACCAGTGTGTCAGGTGGTGGAAGTAGCGAAGGAGGACAGAGATAGGAACAGTGAGGTAGGGGATGAGGTCGACAGTTCACTGAGCAACCCTCCTATAGAACGATAGCAAATACGATAATACTGGAACAGACTTTTTAAAATATTTTTATTAAAGCCTTACATTTTTACACTGTACATAAAGATAAAGGAGACGGTTACAGGTTACATTTTGTTCCTTTTCACCCCCCCCCCCCCTCCCCCTTTCCCATAATATTCTTGTCGGATGGCCTGATTTATATTACAAGAACACTTGTAGCTAAAGCTATAAATAATTCATTAACATTAACTGTGGGTCAAATATATACAAAACACATGAATAACAGAATGAACATGCACAAGTAACCTCTCTCTCTCTTAGCTCCCTCGTCAGCCTGAGGTCACCTGACTCTATCATTCACTTATTTGCTAATGAGGCTCCTGGTGGTTAGTCGGTGAATTACAACAAAACCTGATATCACTACATTCGAGAGTTCAGGGCGGGATTCTCCAACCCCCTGCCGGGTCGGAGAATCGCCGGGGGGCGGCGTGAATCCCGCCCCCGCCGGCTGCCGAATCCTCCGGCGCCGGAGAATTGGCGGAGGTGGGAATCGCGCCGCGCCGGTTGGCGGCCACTCGCAGCGCCCCCCCCCCCCCCGGTGATTCTCCGGCCCGCGATGGACCGAAGTCCCGCTCGTTCTATGCAGGTCCCGCCGGTGTAAATTGGACTAGGTCGCAGGCTGGCTCCGGGGTCCTGGGGGGAGGGGGGGGCGATCTGGCCCCAGGGGTGACCCCATGGTGGCCTGGCCCATGATCGGGGCCCACCGATTCGCGGGCGGGCCTGTGCCGTGGGGGCACTCTATTCCTACACGCCGGCCGTGTAAGCCTCTGCAATGGCCGCGCGTAGGTGAACCCCCCCTCCGCATGCGCGGGGATGACGTCAGCAGCCGCTGATGCTCCCGCACATGCGCCGTCCGGCCGAGTCCCTTCGGCCCTGGCTGGTGCGCCGCCAAAGGCCTTCCACGCCAGCCGGCGGGGCGCCAACCAATCCGGGGCGGGCCTAGCCCCTAAAGGTGCAGAGGATTCCGCACCATTGTGGCAGCCTGACGCCAGAGTGGTTGATGCCACTCCCTCCCGCTGGGACCTCCCTGCCCCGCCGGCTGCGAGCAGCGAAATGGTTGTGTATGGTCCGCATTCCGTTGGGTCTTTGTCTTTTTTAGGTATCTGCGAAATGGTGGCATGTGTTAGCGTTGGAGGCAGGGTGCCCCTCGCGGGCGAGTCTGCGAACATTTCCCACAGGGGTGAGAGCCCATGTGAATTTTTGTAGAAGTTGCCGAGAATCCATTGGGCCCTGGCGCCGTCCCCACCTACATGGAACTGATTCTTTCCATGACCTCCCCCAGTTCTATTCGTGCTTCCAGCTCCCCCATCTGTCATCCCCACGGCTGGCATGACCAGTCCATCAACTGTTTCATCCCCAAGTCCCCATCGGGGGGGGGCTTGGAGGTGTACAGTAGAAGGCCTCGAAAGCTTTGTTGACCTTTTTGGGGGTTGGTTACCAGTCCTCGGCTATCCTTCACCTGCGCTATTTCCTTTGTGGTTGCTTGCTTTCTCAGCTGGTGAGTCAGCAGGCGGCTAGCCTTCTCTCCGTGTTCATAGACAGCCCCCCTGCATCTGGCGGAGTTGGTGCACTCCTTCCTGGTGGGTAGCCCATTTGTAGGTTTTTCCTCTCCGCCAAAAGGTCTACGGTCAGGGTCTCGGAGTATCTTCTGTTGACCTCCAGGATGGATTTGATCAATTGCTGCTTGGCTGCCGTCTCTTCCCTGTCTCTAGGTGCCTTGTCGGCAATAATCTCTCCCCTAATCACAGCCTTCAGTGCCTCCCAGAACATGGAAGGTGAGACCTCCCCGAATACTGGAACAGTTAGACTCTGGGTTTGCATACTTAGAAGTAGAGAAATGAAAAGATCTCATGAGGCTACTGCGCAAGCATAAGTGACACACCAGGGTATGCTACGTTAACTGACCATGATGTAGACATAGGTGACTCCAATCCAATTAAACAGCACTCATATCAACTGAACCCTCAGCAACTAGCTCAGATAGAAGCGGAAATCCAAAACATGTTGGAGAATCATTTAATTGAGCCGAGGAAAAGGAGTTGGCATTCACCAGTCATGCTAATACCTAATCCGGATGGGACAACCTGGTTCTGTGATGTCCAGCAGAAGGTGATCAATACAGACTCCTATCTGATTCCCAGGTTCGAGGGCTGTATCGAGAGGATAGGCAGTGCTCATGCCTTTTGAAAATGGATTTATTAAAGCAGTATTGGCAGGTTCCTTTAATGCCCGAGACGAAATAGATGTCTGCCTATGTATGATGCGGTGGCATTTTACAGCGAAACATTGAAGGAGCATGTAGGACAAATGGAGGAGTTATTTAAACAACTGGAGTTGGCTGATTAAATCATCAGTTTGGTCAAAAGCGAGTTTGTCAAAGCAAAAGTGGCCTACCTAGGGGGACAGGAACGAGTGGTCCACAGACTGGCCATGGTAAGGGGTTACTAGATTTCCCCATTCCCAAAACCAAACGGGTGACTTTGAGGTTCTTAGGTATGTACGGGTTCTATAGAAAGTTTGTACCTAACAGCGGTAACTTTGACTAATGTGTTGCGGAAACAATCACAATTGGTCTGGTCTGCAGAATGCCAATCAGCGTTTGAGAAATTGAGAGCCATATTGGTAAGCAAACTAGTGTTGGCCGCCCCTGATTTATCCAAAACCTTTAAAATGGCCACGGATTCCAGCGACCTGGAAGTGGGGGCAGTGTTACTACAGGATGACGACTCAGGAATAGAGAGGCCGATGGGATACTTTTCAAAAAATTAAAAATTTTCAAAGAAAGTACTCCACCCTTGAGAAGGAAGCTTTAGCATTGCTACTAGCCCTTCAGCATTTTGAAGTTTATGTCTGGCATGATAATAAGCAAAGCCTAGTCTATACTGATAATAATTCACTTTTGTTTGTGGAAAAATTTAAAACTCGGCACCCAAGATTGTTCCGTTGGAGTTTATTATTGCAACCATTCATATAACGTTTAGTGAAATGGACTTTGGCAGTGTTGCTAATTTGCTCCTTAGTTCAATTGCTCTGTTTTATTACCTTTGCTCTTGAGTCGCCAGGTATCTTTATGATACCGCCACGAGGTTCAAGTCCGAGTAATGATCAATAATCCAATACACCGATTAGTAAGATTTAAATCAAAGCACATTTATTATACACAGTAATCGCTACTCATGCACAAATTCTACGTCTAAGCTACTTCTACAACTAACAGGCCTATACTTAACTTTGGACTGGCCCACCAGGTCAGGGAAACAAATGGCCTTTCGTTCGGGTTCTGAGCCTGTGGGATTTGAAGTTGGTACAGATTGGTAGCTAGGAGCGCCTATCTTGTATCGAGCGTTGAATTAAGACTTACGAGTTCGATCTTCACTGCACCGGTCACGGTCAATGTTGGTTCGTTGTTGCTGGGTGTCCCGGGCAGGAAGCAGAGCGTGAAGAGAGCGAAGAGGTGGAGAAGAAGAGAAGAGAGCGATTTGAACTTGGGGCTCAATTCTTATAGTTCCCCGGGGCTTCCCGCCTTTCGGGGCGGACCCTGTACCTGGTCCCAAGTGATTGGACTTTGTCCCAATTGCTTGGTTCGATTTTCTCCAATGTTGGAGCGGTTCCCTGATCGGTGGGCGGTCTTGAGGTGCTCGTTCACTTCCTTTTGTGTAGGCTCCTGCTGGCGCCGAAGAGTCTGGTTTTGCTTTGTGTGTCTAAATGTTGCTTATTGTTCCCGGGGATTGCTCATTAGTATGTAGATGGCTGTTGTTTTGTTATGCTGATGGTTGCTGGTATCGATATTGTCTGGCCTTTCCAGAGGTAAATACACAGCCAACCTGCAGCTGCTGGTTTTTGTCTTGTTGGCTGATTTTCCCATCAGCCTTTGCCGTTCGCCATTTTGAATCGGGAGTTGGCCATTTTAAATGGCGACATTCCCTCCTTGTGATCCTAACGCGAAGTGTGAAGGATCACATAACTATGTTGCTTTCCATTTCCTCACCGGGGGGTGGGGGCACTTCCTTCATGGCCTCTACACTGACCATAACTATGCAAAAAAATTTTTTAACTGACAATTCTAAGGGCGCTATGTCAAACAGGGACATGCATTACAAAACAATAAACTGGGAACCTCTAACTATTCTTAATACACTACACTCACTTAAAAGTTTCATTATTCTAACTTCCTCAATCATACAAACAAAATCATAGCAGTTTAGACAACATTTTCCTGGCTTGGCAGTCAAGCTCAGGATCGTACAATTTTCTCATGAACAGTTCTTTATATTTCTTTATTTACAATAAACGCAAGTGAATGCTCTTTATTATAGATCGCGGGGGTCGGAGGTCTGGTCGTATCCGAAAATAGGGGATCTGATCCTATATACCGGGGTTCGAGCACAGTCGACTCTCCGTCTCCATTTTCTTAGACACATAGTCTGCACGATGCAGCAGAGTATCGCTAATACCAGTAAGGATTCTATTACATAGGACAGGGAGTACCAGGTTATAAACCTGGCACACCAAGATGATGTGGTGTCGCTGGTGACTGGGCTCAGGGTACTGTGGGGAAGTGAAACATTAACGGCTGGGGGGCTTGAGGTCATGGGGTTCGCGTTCACTCGCAACCAAATGTTCATAAAGATAAGCCATCTGGAGGATGCCCTGATGGTGCTTCTTCTTTTATTTTCTTGTCTTTTCTTTTCCTGGAGCTTCTGGAGTTCTGTGGAAACAAGCATAGTGTCTGTAACTATCTTGGTTTAACATCTCGTACGCTAGTGTGTCTGTCCTGTAGTGCCAATTACTCCTTTTATAATTGGTCACTATGTGTGACTCCCTCATTTTTTTTCCAAAAACCAAATTTTAGGACAAGACACACTTTCCAATAATGAACCAGTGTGAGGCGTCTCGCAGACTGTGCAATTTACCATCCAAATGTTTCAGGGTGTAAATAGCATATGGCCGGCAACCTAAGGGTTACCGGAAACAAAACAAAACTTTTTGAACTAAAATTTCCAAAATGAGGTGGGTATGAGCCGCGACGGTTAAGAGTTGGATGGAGTCCCCGGGTAGGACGGCTACCAATGCCGTGTCTCCCCGACCCGAGCGTAGTTGACCAGAGGGGAGGTTCCCAGGCAGGGCGGGTCCCAAGCCATTTCTCCACTGCCTGAGCAACCGACAAGAACGGGCAAGAAATGTAGTCATCGTGGTGGGGCTGCCATATTGGTTCTTTCCTTTGAACCAGAAGGGCAGTTATGAACGGGCGTCTGGTATCTTAACAAGTCTCTGCAGACAAGCTAGTTCCGCTGAACTAGTGTCTGGCAATAGTGAGGTTTCTGCTGTAAAGGTGTGGGGCCGTAAAAAAAATTGTGGTCTGACAAACAACATTTAACAAAACTTACAAACAACATAAAACATGCGGCAGGTTCCATCAGAAAGGACACCACTTCTCCCAAGCGGTTCCTTTTAAAACATCATCTGGACACCTCAGTTCTCAGTTGCGAACAGGGTCGCAAAGGGGTTCTCGGTTTGGGAGTCAGACCCAAGGTCGTCATCTTCTCCCGGGTGCCAAACTCTTGAGTGTATCAGGGCTGAAAGGGCTGCATGGTGTGAGGTGGGGTCGCTCTCGTTGTTGCGGACTAGTCGGTATGAGTTGTCACGGTGCCAATAGTTGGTGTCCAGTTGTGTGGGGACAGAATCGGGGTCGTCATGGTAGTTCAGTGGTCGGTGGTGGGGTTTATTTAGGAAAGTGATCATGAAGGGATCACCTGGATCATAGTCGGAATCGCTGGGTGTGGGTCTTGTTGCATGGGGATAGTAGGGAGGCGTGCTGTGGCTATCGTCCGAGTCACAGTCGCTGTCTCTGCTGCTGCAGTCTGTGGGCGTTCATGGGCGGAGTGTATATTTCGGGGGTGGAGTCGAGGTTGAGTCCGTGGCTGGGTTGGACGTGTTGGGGGATGGTAGGGTTACGTTGGCTGTGGGCGGGGCGTGGTGTGCTGCGTCAAGCATGACGTGGTGTGCGTGGTTAGACTGTGCTCCATATGCCTTCAGCTGGTTGATATGGAACCACGCAGTCTTACCGTTGGGATACTGTATTTTATATACGGAAGGGCTTACTTTATCCGCAATGGAGTACGGACCCGAGTATTTTGGGGACAGGAATGTGCTGGGGTTATATACGGAGAGCATAACTTGCTGTCCTACACTGAACTCAGTCGCATGCACTGTCTTGTTGAAACAAGCCTTGCTCTGTTTCTTTCTGGTGCCCAATTTTACTGCGGCTGCTAGCTGAACCGTTTTAACATTTTCAACTAATTGCTCTACTGCTTTCTTGTGTGTGAGGGCCGTCACCTTGGGGCTGGTCAAGTCTAAACCTAACAAAAATTCTGTGCCTTTCATGGGGCGTCCGGTCATGAGGGTGTGTGGGGTGTAACCTGTGGAAGTGGAAATTGTATTTCGCAAAAACATCAGCGTGAAAGGGAGGACTGAGTCCCAAGTGGTGTTGTTCTGCTGGACCATTTTTCTGAGGGTGGATTTTAGGGTCCGATTCATGCGCTCCACGATACCACTCGACTGTGGGTGGTATGCTATGTGTAATTTTTGGGTGATGCCAAATATCGTGAGGACGTTCTGCATGACACGTCCCGTAAAATGGGAACCTTGGTCGGATTCAATGCTGCGGGGGAGTCCCCACCTTGTAAAGATGTGGTGGGTTAGAATCTTGGCTGTGGTTTTTGCAGTGTTTGTGCGGGCTGGGAATGCTTCCACCCATTTCGTAAATGTGTCAATTACCACAAGTACATATTTATAGCCATTCCTGCAAGGGGGCAATGGTCCAAAAAATAAATCTGGAAGTTAGTCCAGGGGCCATTAACGGGTCGGGTGTGGCTAAGTTGAGCCTTTTTGGCATATCTGTCCGGATTATTCTGGGCGCAGATAAGACAATTCTCGATGTAGTGGTTTACATCGTCCTTTAAATTCGGCCACCAACAAAGCTGCTTGAGATGGGCAGTAGTGGGATCGATTCCCTGATGTCCATGACCGTCATGGAACAAACAAATCAGTTGATTCCTGTCCTGTTCAGGAACCACATAAAGGGTGTCTTTTAACACCACACCGTCATGTGTGGTCAGTGCATTTTTGAACCTCTCATAGGGAGCTGGATATTTTCCTTTTACAATCTCCCTGAGATTGCTGTCCTGCTTCTGGGCCTCTACTAGATCCTCGATCTTTGTCTGTGAGACCTGAACTGCACTCACTGGTGCGCCTTCGGGGGGTGTCCAACAGTATCCATGTCTGGAACCTGCCTTAGCCAGTGCGTCGGCTTTTTCATTTCCAGGGGGGGAGGAACGATGGTGACTGCGAACTTTGATTATCCCAAAAGTCCTTTTCTGGGCCCGCTCTAAAATGTGACGGAGCAATGGGGCTGAGGGGAGGGGTTTTCCGTCTGTTGCTTTCCACAGGGGCAGAAATTCTGTGAGGCTGTTGCAGATATAGAGGCTGTCCGAGTATATGTCTGCTGGGCTGGGGAAGGAATCTGGGTGCTCCGCTATATACGCGATGGCCGCGAGCTCTGCTGCCTGCGCGCCTAAGTGGCCTGGAAGTTTTAACGATATTTCCTAAAGGGAGTGTCCCTGCGCGTCCTCGACATATATACCGCAACCTGTTATGCGCTTCCCATCCAAGACTGTGGAAGATCCACCCACATGGATCTTTATGGGCTCACACGTGTCTGTGTGCTGGGGCCTCTGAGTTGAACTACCTATCTTTCTGGGGGGTGTCTTAGCAATAAAGGGGCCTGTGTTGTGTGGAGAGATAATTTCGCATTCATGGGGGGTTCCGGGGTACTGTAAGTTGTCGGCGAAAAAGGTGTGCGTCTTTGTCCGTTTAACAGTGATGCCCTGTCCTGCAAGAGAAGGGTCCCTCTCGCTGCTCTAATCTGGCTTACTGTACCGTCCTTGAGTCGTTCGTCCAGTAAAAGTTGGGTGGGGGGGGGGTGTTCGGTGAGAATTGTGATGCGATTCAGTCCTGTAATATATGAAAAATACTGCACTGCCCAAAATACTGCGAGTAGGTTCCTCTCACAGGCTGAAAATCCCTGCTCCACAGCATCTAAAATTCTGGAGGCGTAAGCTACGGGCCTTAACTGGTCGTACCATTCCTGGAGGAGCACGGCCGAAAGGGTGCGGTCTGTGGTCGCTACCTCTATGGCGTAAGGGGAAAGCGGGTCTGGAACTTGTTGTGCGGGGGCTGCTATGAGTGCCTGTTTTAAAGAGTCCACAGCATCCGTATGCTGCGGAAGCCATTCCCAGGGGGCTCCTTTCTTTAGGAGGTCTGAGAGGGGCGCTGCCTTGCTGGCAAAACCGTCAATGTGGTTTCGGCAGTAGCCAACCAGTCCTAAAAATGACCGGAGGGCTGAAACGTTCTGGGGAAGGGGCAATTTAGCAATCGAGTCAATCCTTTTATGCTCGATCTCGCGTTTACCATGTGTGATAATTGTTCCCAAATATATCACTTTATCTTCCAAAATCTGGGCCTTTTTGGGGTTGACTTTACAACCGATTGAGTGTAAGAGTTCCAGGAGTTCGGACAGAAGCTCAATGTGCTCTTCCTTGGTGTCTGTCTGCAGTAGTAGGTCGTCTACATACTGTACCAGACATTCGGGGCGAGAGAATTTGGCTAAACCATTTGCCAGCTGTCTGTGGAAAATGGAGGGGGAGCTGTGGAAGCCTTGTGGCAGGCATGTCCACGTGTACTGCTGTGTTTTAAAGGTGAAAGCAAATTTGTACTGGCACGCCTTTGCCAATGGAATGGACCAGAATCCATTACTGACATCCAAAACCGTAAAGAATCGGGAATTGAGTCCCTGCTTGAGCATGGTCTCAGGACTTGTTGCTCCTGTGGGGGCTGCTGTGGGGGTGATTTTGTTGAGTTCCCGGTAATCGATGGTCAGTCGCCATGATCCATCGGGCTTTCTCACTGGCCAAATCGGGGCATTATTAGTGGAGGCTACTGATCTAAGTACGCCCTGCTCTAATAATCTTTCTATTACCTTGGAGATTTCTCCCTCAGCCTCTTGTTTTTGGGGTCTAGGGTCAGGTCCTGTTATTTGTACGGAGCCAGTCATCCGTCCACAGTCGTGCTTGTGGGTCGCGAATGCTGCCCTGTTCTTTTGCAGAACTGCCCTAACCTGCTTGTCCGCACTAAGCGTGGTCGGGTTGAACCAAAATTCGCCTACGGCGCTAATTTTGTTCGCGTACTCTTCTATGTTGAGCGTTGCGGGGGCTCTTGCAGATTTTGCCATCTTCCAGACACACTGGTTGACTGGATCGAATGAAAGATTATGGGAATTCATGAAATTGATTCCCAGAATGTGTTCTGCTGTGTGGGGCAGGTCAACTAAAACTACGGGGTGCTTGGTGGTGATGGTACCGATTTGAACGGGTACAGGGGCTGTGATGTGTCCCTGCTGTGAGTGGCCTGTAAAGCCGCTGAGGGGGATGGTGGCTGTAGTGGGCCACGTGTCTTTTTGAAACAGGGTGGAGGAATTTATTGTGGTGCGCGACCCTCCTGTGTCCCAGAGAAATTCGATGGGCTGTCCCCGAATTTTTGCTGCAACTACCGGTTGTCCGGATCTATCCAAAAGGGTGTCGCAGACCCAACTGGGGGAGCCCGTACACCGTCAGTCCGTTCCAGTCAAGTCCGTCTGATCTGAACGGGCGCTAACGCTACGAATGGGCTCTGTCTTTTTCTTACTCAGAGTGCCCGTCTGCTGGGCTCTCTGTGGCTTTTAGGGGCATTGCACTCTCTTGCGAAGTGTCCCAACTGTCCGCAGTTGTAACACTCCTGTGACTTGGGTGGGGGGCTGTTCTTTCCCTCATTCACCCATGCGGGGTTGTGGTGGGTTGTTTTTACTGCCTGCATATCTGCGGCGGCCTGCTTTTCCTTGGTATTCTTGACTGTGGGTTTGCTCCGTATAGATTGCTCCCAAGCACGGGACAATCATTTCACTACCCACTTCTTGTTA
Organism: Scyliorhinus torazame; assembly: GCF_047496885.1. Lineage (NCBI taxonomy): Eukaryota > Metazoa > Chordata > Chondrichthyes > Carcharhiniformes > Scyliorhinidae > Scyliorhinus > Scyliorhinus torazame. Next base: position 72,600,696 of record NC_092722.1, on the reverse strand, counting down.
TGGGCCTCCTCTGAGGGATCATAACCCGCGCAGGCTTTCTGTCCTGTTTCTGTGGCATAGGAGATAAGGGTGCGGGTCCATTTGGCCATGTTGTCTGGGGACAAATGGGCGCGGTCTAAGTCTCCAAAGACTGCTGCAAAGTGGATCCACAGGCGTCCAGCAAACGCTGTGGGGTGCTCGGATTTCTTTTGCCTACATTTGTTGAGGTCATCTACGGGGTCACCCCGGTTATACCCGATCGCATCCAGGATCACGGTATGCATTTCTGCAAGGGTGGCTCCTCCTACATTCTGTGGGTCGGGAAGGACTGCTGCTACTGAAGGGTCTGAACTTAAAACTGTGAGCTTTACATGCTCTCGCTCATCCAGGCTATACATGGTCGCCTGATGCTTAACTGTGGCAAAGAAATGGTGGGGTCTGAGGTGGGAGGAACGGTGTAATCTTATTGCACGCGTCCCGTAATTGGGTCACTGTTAAGGGGGTGGAGTATAGAAATTCCGCATCGTCCGATGTGGATGTGCGGTGGGTGGTTACTGGGTTCATTGGAGCTTGATCTATGTGCTGTGTGGGGGGTTGGGGCGCTTTCCTTTTTTATGGTTTTCCCTGCGCACATGTTCCCTGAACATATCTCTGCGCTGTTTCGTTCAATTCTTCCCAATCAGGGCCTTCTTCCTGATCTAATTTTTCTCCAAAGGTTTCCTGGAAACCTTTCTGACCTGAAAGCAGTGATTGAGCTCTGCAATCTGCTTCCGGCACTTTGCGTGATCTAGCGTGCTTTGTCTTTGTTCTGTGGTGGCAGCATGGAGTGCTCTTAATGCTGCCTTTAGGTCACGACACTGTCTCTGTAATGCCTCTACCTGCTTTTCTGTTTCTTCACGTACCAGGACTGCACGTTGCGTGTCCTGAATTGGCCTTTTTGTATTGAGACTGGAAGCAGCTTAAGTGCGCCAGACAAGACTGGTGAACCCTTTTGGCGTCATCCACCTCTCCATCTTTTGCTGCCAATTTCCTTCTCAAGTCTAAATTCTCCTTTTCTACCTCACTTACATCGACCTTACTCATTCGATGTATGCCCTCAACTTCTTTCCGGAGCGTCCTAACGACCTCCTCTGTGCCTCGCAATTGTGCCAAGCAGGACACGATTGCCATCGGCTTGTGAGCTTTCCCTAAGCTCTTTTTGTGGATCTCACTCAGGCTCTCCCACCAAGTATGTCCTATACTCCCGGGACCTGAATCCTCATTGTCACAGAATTCATTGCAAAGGGGCCATCCTTTCCCTTTGAGATATTTCCTGATCTCTTCCTCCCAAATGGGACATTGTCCCACTCTACTGCTGCTTGTCGCTGCGACCGCAAATTCCTCTGGGTTCATTAGGCGCTGCATTGCCTGCATTGCCATCCTTCCTATCCGAATGCTGCTCTTCAAGTTTTGGGACAGGGGTTTTAATCCGAATGCTGCTCTTCAAATTTGGGACAGGGGTATTAAGGAGGTGCTGTAAATACGGGTACGGCTTTCGCTACTTTCCGATATACAAACTTCCGACAGTTTTGTCGCAACAAAAAAATCAGTTTTACCTTATCGCCCTGTTAGTTACGCATGCATACACACACTTCCGAATTATGAGTATTGATCAGAACTGCTTGAACACTTATGGTTTTCTGTTTCCAATTGGATCTCTAATTCAAATTCTTGGGTCCTCCCGGAGTGATTTTCCACTTCTAGATCAGGTTCCGGCAGAGTCGGTAAATAAGGTTGCTAATTTTCTCCTTAGTTCAATTGCTCTGTTTTATTACCTTTGCTCTTGAGTCGCCAGGTATCTTTATGATACTGCCACGTGGTTCAAGTCCGAGTAATGATCAATAATCCAATACATTGATGAGTAAGATTTAAATCAAAGCACATTTATTATACACAGTAATTACTACTCATGCACAAATTCTACGTTTAAGCTACTTCTATAACTAACAGGCCTATACTTAACTTGGAACTGGCCCATCAGGTCAGGGAAACAAATGGATTTTCGTTCGGGTTCTGAGCCTGCGGGATTCGAAGTTGGTTCAGATTGATAGCTAGGAGCGCCTATCTCGTAGCGAGCGTTGAAGACTCACAGTTTCGACCAGCTGCTGAAGAGTGAAGAGCTGGAGAAGCGGTGAAGAGAGCGACTTGAACTTGGGGCTCAATTCTTATAGTCACCAGTGGCTTACCACCTTTCGGGGCGGACCCTGTATCTGGTTCCAAGTGATTGGACTTTGTCCCAATCGCTTGGTTCGATTTTCTCCAATGCTGGTTCCCTGATCAATGGGCGGTCTTGAGGTGGTCGTTCACCAGCCTTTTGTGTAGGCTTCTGCTGGCGCCGAAGAGTCTGGTTTTGCTTTGTGTGTCTAAATGTTGCTTATTGTTCCCGGGGATTGCTCATTAGTATGCAGATGGCTGGTGTTTTGTTATGCTGATGGTTGCTGGTATCGATATTGTCTGGCCTTTCCAGAGGTAAATACACAGCCAACCTGCAGCTGCTGGTCTTTGTCTTGTTGGCTGACTTTCCCATCAGCCTTTGCCGTTCGCCATTTTGAATCGGGAGTTGGCCATTTTAAGTGGCTACAGTAGTAAGAATAAAGAAACTGAATATTATCTAAATGGAGAAAGACTGCAGAATACTGCAGCACAGCGGGGTCTGTTCATATTCCTGGAAAGAACACTATTATTGCGGATGCATTGTCAAGGGTTTAAGTGCTGCTATGTGGTAGATGCAAGATCGGGAGGGAACTTATGTCATGGGAAAGGAAAGATGAATGAATGTGTGTCACGTACCTTGTGATGAGATGCCCTTGCAAGGACGTGCCCATAATCGGAATGCGCCTTTAAGTAGAAGACTCAAAGTTGAAAACAGCATGCTTGCCGCGACAGTGTTCCCAGGTTTTATATATTTGGAAAGGAGAAGCCAGACTCTTCGGCACTGAGTGGATATAAGGAGCCAGCTTTAGACGGAGTCGGTTTGATCGGTTAGCTGGCAACCGCTGGGTTGGCCAGGGACAGTATTCTGCCTGTGTAATGCTTTATGAGAAAATGTAGAAGAATTGTTTAGACCTTGGAAGTGAAAGGATCTCGCACTCTCTCTCTCCTGCTTGCCGTTATGAAAGAACTGCTCTATTGTTCTGAAAGCACATCCTTTTCTGTAAATTTTAGATGATGCTGAGTCTGCAGAGAAGGTCGGCAACCTTGTCAGAGAAAACCATCTCAAGCCAAAAGGAAAAGGTACCAAAACGAAAGCCTGAGCTTCAGAAAGACATTAAATGAAATCATCCCAATTCATCAAAGATCCAAATCCTTTTTATTTTTATTAATATTTTCTTTCCCTTTCGAACACCCCTCCCCCTCTGTGTTGTTTTTCTGTGTGTGTCTGTGTGTGTATAGAGAGTGGGGCAAGTTAGAAAGGGAAAGGTTTAGAAAGGGGTAGTAGATAGTCAGTTACATTTTCTGTCCATTGGGCTCAACCAAGGACTTTGGGCATTAAAAAAAATCAAATTTCACCTGTGTTGTGACTCCGGGTCAAGTGAGGCTGGAATTGCCCGCGCGCAAGCCCAGGGGGTCACCAGAGCCAGAAATAACATCCATGAACAACGGTCCCACAGGTTTCTGTGAGCAATGAAAGAAACCTCCAGACAAAATCTGGGCATAACACCTATATTTTAGAGCCCAATAGATTCATCAGTCGGAAACACTGAAGGAATGGTAACGAAATGTGAAGCTGTATTGTTAATAGACACACTCACTTGGAAGGGAGATAAAAATCTGTAAAAAGAAAGGGGGATGTTGTATTATGCCTTTAAGGGATGACAGCATGTCCTCATTAGAAGAGAGGTCTGTTGTGTGATGCAGGTGTTACTGAGCTAGTGCGTAGTCAATTCCAGTCCCACAGGCTCCGGAGTCACAACACAAGTGAATTAGGGGCAGCACGGTAGCCTTGTGGATAGCACAATTGCTTCACAGCTCCAGGGTCCCAGGTTCAATTCCGGTTTGGGTCACTGTCTGTGCGGAGTCTGCACGTCCTCCCCGTGTGTGCGTGGGTTTCCTCCGGGTGCTCCGGTTTCCTCCCACAGTCCAAAGATGTGGTTAGGTGGATTGGCCATGATAAATTGCCCTTAGTGTCCAAAATTGCCCTTAGTGTTGGGTGGGGTTACTGGGTTATGGGGATAGGGTGGAGGTGTTGACTTTGGGTAGGGTGCTCTTTCCAAGAGCCGGTGCAGACCCTTACACAGTCTTAGTTTTGATTTTGCCTGAGAGCCAGGGGCATGCGCACAGCTCTGCTACTAATGTCTTCAGATTTCTAGCTTTGTACATGTGTCCTCATTGCACCCGCCATCCATAAACAAACCCATGACCTATTTGAACAATCCCTTATGAGTGATTGATGTTGACATACAGTGGGTCGCTGGTGCATCTCATAGATGGCATGAGCAAGTGTGAGCCAGTGATGGAGAAGGTGGCGATTAGAGTGTCAATCGAGCTTTGTTCTGGACGGTGCCGGGCTTCATCACAATGTACATCAGCTACCTTTGATATACATCAATGATTTGGATGAGAGGACCAAATATGATATTTCCGGGTTTGCAGGTGACACCAAACTTGGTGGGAAGCTAAGGGGTGAGGAGGAGGCAAAGAAGTTTCAAGATGACACAGACAAGTTGAGTGAGTGATTGGGCAAATACATGGCAGCTGCAGTCGAACGTGGAGTAAATGTGAATTGATCCACTTCAGATGGCAAAACAGAATGGCAGAGTCTTATTTAAATAGTGAGAGATTTGAAAATGTTGACGTACAAAGGTTTTACGATCCCAGACCAGAGCTCAACAATGGCTGGGAAACTGGACCGAAACCCCAATATTTTAGTTTATTAATTTTTTATTTTTTTAAAATTATTATGGTTTTCATAAAATATCAACAACAAAATGAAAAAGGAACCCAACAGGGTTAAGTACAAAACAGTCTATAAAAACAACCTTCCCTCCCCCCTGTACATAAATAATAAATTAACATTAACACCCCGACTTAACACAACAGGTATATACACCCCCTCAGACTGACCCTCCAGTGTAACTAACAAAAACAAAAATAAAGTAAACGCGCCCCACCCCCCCCACCCCGAGTTGCTGCTGCCATTGACCAATGTCTACCGCTCTGCCAGGAAGTCTAAGAATGGTTGCTACCGCCTAAAGAACCCTTGTACCGACCCTCTCAAGGCAAATTTCACCCTCTCCAACTTAATGAACCCCGCCATATCGATGATCCAGGATTCCACTCTTGGGGGCCTCACATCCTTCCACTGAAGAAGAATCCTTCGCCGGCCTACCTGGGACGCAAAGGCCAGAATTCCGGCCTCTTTCGCCTCCTGCACTCCCGGCTGCTCTGCGACCCCAAATATTGCGAGACCCCAGCCCGGTTTGACCCTGGATCCTACCACCCTCGACACTGTCCTTGCTACGCCCCTCCAAAATTCCTCCAGCGCTGGACACACCCAGAACATATGGGTGTGATTTGCTGGGCTCCCTGAGCACCTAACACACCTGTCCTCACCCCAAAAAAAGGCTCATCCTTGTCCCGGTCATGTGTGCCCTGTGCAACACCTTAAACTGTATGAGGCTGAGCCTCGCGCACGATGAGGAAGAGTTCACCCTCCCTAGGGCATCTGCCCACGTCCCTTCTTCAATCTCCTCTCCCAGCTCCTCCTCCCACTTAACTTTCACCTCCACCACCGAGGCCTCCTCCTCCTCCTGCATCACCTGGTAAGTTTCCGAGATCTTCCCCACTCCCCCCACGAGCACCCTGTCCTGTACTGTGTGTGGCAGTAGCCGCGGGAATTCCGCCACCTGCCGCCTGGCAAACGCCCTTACCTGTAGGTACCTGAAGGTGTTCCCCGGGGGGGGGAGCCCGTACTTCTCCTCCAGCTCACCCAGGCTCGCGAACTTCCCGTCTACAAACAGGTCCCCCAACCTTCGTATCCCTGCCCTGTGCCACCCCGCAAACCCTCCACCTGTTCTCCCTGGGACGAACCGGTGGTTCCCCCGTATTGGGGTCCACACCGAGGCTCCAACTTCCCCCCTGTGCCGCCTCCACTGCCCCCAGATTTTGAGGGCAGCCGCCACCACCAGGCTCGTGGTATACCTCCTTGGAGGGAACGGCAGCGGCGCCATTGCCAGCGACCCCAGACTCGTACCCACACAAGACACCGTCTCCAGCCTCTTCCATGCTGCCCCCTCCCCCTCCATCACCCACTTGCGCACCATTGTCGCATTGGCGGCCCAGTAGTACCCACAGAGTTTGGGCAGTGCCAGCCCCCCCTATCTCTACTCTGCTCAAGGAACACCCTTCTCACCCTCGGAGTCCCTCGCGCCCACACAAACCCCATTATACTCCTGTTGGTCCGCCTAAAGAAGGCCTTCAGGATAAACACGGGGAGGCACTGGAACAGGAACAAAAACCTTGGGAGCTCTGTCATTTTGACTGACAGCACCCTACCCGCCAAGGACAGCAGCAACGCGTCCCACCTCTTCCTCCTCCATTTGCTCCACCAGCCTTGTAAAGTTAAGCCTATGCAGGGCCCCCCAGCTCCTGGTCACCTGGACCCCCAAATACCTGAAGCTCCTCTCCGCCCTTTTTAGTGGGAGCTCGCCAATCCCCCTCTCCTGGTCCCCTAGCTGAACTACGAACAGCTCGCTCTTCCCCATGTTGAGCTTGTACCCTGAAAAATCCCCGAATTCCCTGAGGATCATCATTACCTCAGGCATTCCCCCCACCGGGTCCGCCACACATAGCAGCAAGTCGTCCGCATAGAGCGACACACTATGCTCCTCCCCACCCCGAACCAACCCCCTCCAGTTCCTCGACTCCCTCAGTGCCATAGCCAGGGGTTCAATCGCCAGTGCGCAGAGCAGGGGGAACAGGGGACCCCCCTGCCTCGTCCCTCGGTGCAACCGAAAGTACTCGGACCTCCTCCTGTTTGTGGCCACACTCGCCATCGGGACCTCATACAACAGCTTAACTCACCTGACAAACCCCTCCCCAAACCCAAACCTCTTCAGCACCTCCCACAGGTACCCCCACTCTACCCTATCGAAGGCTTTCTCAGCGTCCATCGCCACCACTATCTCCGCCTCCCCCTCCCTCGCCGGCATCGTGATAACGTTCAAAAGCCTCCGCACATTCGCGTTCAACTGCCTCCCCTTCACGAACCCCGTCTGGTCTTCATGGATGATCTGCGGCACACAATCCTCAATCCTCGTGGCTAAGACCTTCGCCAGCACCTTGGCATCTACGTTTAGCAACGAAATAGGCCTGTAAGACCCACACTGCAGGGGATCCTTGTCCCGCTTCAGGATCAAGGAGATCAGTGCACGGGACATCGGCGGCGGCAAAGCCCCCCCCTCCCTTGTCTCATTGAAGGTCCTAACTAGCAACGGACCCAACAGGTCCATATACTTTTTATAGAATTCGACCAGGAAACCGTCCGGACCCGGTGCCTTCCCCGCCTGCATGCTTCCTATCCCCTTGGTCAGCTCCTCCAGCCCAATCGGGGCCCCCAATCCCGCCACCAGTCCCTCCTCCACCTTCGGAAACCTCAATTGGTCCAGGAAGCGGCCCATCTCTCCCTCCTCCCGTGGGGGTTCGGATCGGTACAATTCCTCATAAAAGTCCTTGAAGACCCCATTGATGCCAACCCCACTCCGCACCACACTCCCTCCCCTGTCTTTAACTCCCCCGATCTCCCTAGCTGCGTCCCGCTTCCGAAGCTGATGCGCCAGCATCCGGCTTGCCTGTTCCCCATACTCGTAAATCGCCCCCTGGGCCTTCCTCCACTGCACCTCCGCCTTCCTGCTGGTCACCAGATCGAATTCGGCCTGGAGACTGCGCCTCTTCCTCAACAATCCTTCCTCAGGCACCTCCGCATACCTCCTGTCTACCCTCACCATCTCCCTCACCAGCCTCTCCCTCTCCCCCCCGCTCCCTCCTCTTCTGGTGGGCCTTAATGGAGATCAGCTCTCCCCTAACCACCGCCTTCAGCGCCTCCCATACCATCCCCACTCGGACCTCCCCGTTATCGTTGGCCTCCAGGTATCTCTCTATGCTTCCTCGGACCCGCTCGCTCACCTCCTCGTCCGCCAACAGCCCCACCTCCAAGCGCCACAACGGGTGCTGGTCCCTCTCCTCCCCCAGCTCTAAGTCCACCCAATGCGGGGCGTGGTCCGAAATGGCTATCGCCGAATACTCAGTATCCTCTACTCTCGCTATCAGCGCCCTGCTCAAAATAAAAAAGTCGATTCGGGAATAAGCCTTATGGACATGTGAGAAGAATGAAAATTCCCTAGCCCCCGGCCTTGCAAATCTCCTAGGGTCCACCCCTCCCATCTGGTCCATAAACCCCCTCAGCACTCTAGCCGCCGCCGCCAGCTTCCTACCCATCCTAGACCTGGAGCGATCCAGTGCCGGATCCAGCACCGTGTTAAAGTCTCCCCCCATTATCAGGCCCCCCACTTCCAAGTCTGGGATCCGACCCAACATGCGCCGCATAAAACCCGCATCGTCCCAGTCCGGGGCATACACATTGACCAGTACCACCCTCTCTCCCTGCAACTTACCACTTACCATTATGTACCTATCGCCATTATCTGCCACAATGCTCGACGCCTCGAATGACACCTTCTTTCCCACCAAGATCGCCACCCATCGATATTTGGCATCCAGCCCCGAATGAAACACCTGATCTACCCACCCTTTCCTCAGTCTTACCTGGTCTGCCACCTTCAGGTGTGTCTCCTGGAGCATAACCACATCTGCCTTCAGCCCCTTCAGGTGCGCGAACACACGGGCCCGTTTGACCGGCCCATTCAGTCCCCTTACATTCCAGGTTATCAGCCGGATCGGGGGGCTACCCGCCCCCCTCCCCCGCCGACTAGCCATAACCCCTCCTCGGCCAGCCACGCGCCCACACGCCACACCCGGCCCATTCCCCACGGCGGCAGACCCCCGTCTCGACCCCCCCCCCCCACTCGCTCCAGCTCCTCCTTGACCTTAGCAGCAGCAACTCGATTCCCCCCCACCCAACCCCCACCCCCCCCGGCTCGGACACATCCTCGCTGTTTTAACCCCCCCCCCCCCCCATTGCACTTCTGCATGTCAGCTGACTCCTGCTGACCCCGGCCACTCCCGCCTCTCCTTCGACTCCTCCCATTGTGTGACACACCCTCCTCTTCCATTCCCCATCCGCAGGCTCTCCCCCTCCCACTTCCATCCTCAGCGTGGGAAACAACCCTCGCTTCCCCGGCCCCGCCCCCTCCAGTCTTCCGCGCGGGAAAAAGCCCGTGCTTTCCACCTACCCGGCCCTGCCACCTCTGACGCAGCTCCTTTTACAGGCCCAGTCCCCTCACCCCTGACTCGGGCCTCCCCCTCCCCCGCGGGGCCCCATCTCATCGCCGGCCACCCACCCCTGTTCCATTTGCTCACCCCCCTCCAAGAGCCCCCCCGACCAACCCAACCAAAACAGTGCCCAACCCACCCTAACCACCCTCACCGACCAGAAAGAAAAAAACAAGAGCAAAGGACTCCCCCTCAAAAAGTAACATATCAACCGCAGGCCCCAAACGTCCATCCCGACCATCAATCTGTGTCCAACTTCTCAGCCTGAACAAAGGCCCACGCCTCCTCCGGAGACTCAAAATAATGGTGCCGGTCCTTGTAGGTGACCCACAGTCGCGCCGTCTGCAACATGCCAAACTTCACCCCCTTCCTGTGCAGCACCGCCTTCGCTCGATTATACCCGGCCCTCCTCTTCGCCACCTCCGCACTCCAGTCCTGGTATATTCGAACCTCCGCATTCTCCCACCTGCTGCTCCTCTCCTTCTTGGCCCACCTGAACACACACTCCCGGTCAGCGAACCGATGAAACCGCACCAGCACCGCCCGCAGAGGCTCGTTAGCCTTGGGCCTCCTCGCCAGCACTCTATGGGCCCCTTCCAGCTCCAGGGGCCATTGGAAGGACCCCGTTCCCATCAGCGAGTTCAACATGGTGACCACATAGGCCCCCACATCCGGCCCCTCCAGCCCCTCTGGGAGGCCCAGAATCCGCAGATTCTTCCGCCTCGACCGATTCTCCATCTCCTCGAACCGCTCCTGCCATTTCTTGTGGAGCGCCTCGTGCGCTTCCACCTTTACTGCCAGACCTAAGATCTCGTCCTCGGAGCTCTTTTGTCGAGCCTCGCTGATCGCCACCCCCTGGGCCGTCTGTGTCTCCAGCAGCTTATCAATTGAAGCCTTCATCGGCTCTAGCATGTTCGCTTTAATCTCTCTGAAGCAGCGCTGGATACCCTCCTGTTGCTCCTGCGCCCACTGCATCCACGCTGCCTGGTCTCCGCCTGCCGCCATTTTGTTCTTCTTCCCTTGTAGCTTCTTCGGGTCCACCACCACCTTTTTAGTCGCCCCACACCTGGTAAAAGCCATATACTATCGGGGAATTGTTGTAATCTCCTTACCACACCGGGAATCATCGGAAAAGTACCGTTGGGGGCCCTGAAAAGAGCCCAAAAGTCAGTTTTTGCAGGAGCCGCCAACTGTGCGACTTAGCTCCGCATAGTCGCAACCGGTAGATTTTAGTTTATTTATAAGACTGTGAGGAAAGAATAATTCGCTCCAGGAGTGATTACATAACAAAATGGTGCTTTGGTATTTTTAAAACAAAACTTTATTATGAATGACAATATTAAACTTTTTAACTTCACACCTGAAAAGGACATCTTACAATTATCCCTTAAACACTACTCTGCCAGGCAGCATGATGGCACAGTGGTTAGCACTGCTGCCTCAAGGCGCCGAGGTCCCAGGTTCGATCCCGGCTTTGGGTCACTGTCTATGTGGAGTTTGCACATTTTCCCCGTGTTTGCATGGGTTTTGCCCCACAACCCGAAGATGCGCAGGGTAGGTGGATTGGCCTCGATAAATTGCCCCTTAATTGGAAAAAAATGAATTGGGTACTCTAACTTTATTTTTTTTTAAAAACACTACTACCCAATTTACCATTAAACAACAAGAAAAGAAACATACAGTACTCAATTTATCCTAATGTGGGAGAATTGTGGACTCAACTTCAGGCAGATCAGAATTCAACTCCTTTCTCCAAAACCTGCTCCAAAAGCTTTCTCTCTAAAGCTTTTCAAAATGTCTCCCTGCCTTCCTTGGCTCTACTCGACAATGACCTAATCTTCCCAAGCTGGAAAACAAATTTTATCTGCAGGCTGCAAAGCACATCAACTCCCCAGGGACTTTCTCCAGTCAAACCACAGTCCATTAGCCCAGCCTGAAAAACACAGGCTGCTAAAAGCTCCCAGCCCTGCAAAACAGAATTCTTAAAAAAAAGACCATGAGCACTGCATTCAAACAGACTATAATCCCAGGCTTGTAACCCATAAATTGCCCAGTATTTAGAATCCAATATTCCTAAAGTCTTCCAGTTGTCACAAGGGACCTGGGTGACCTAGCACACCCATCATTGAAAGTAAGCACACAGGTACAGCAAGCCATTCGAAAGGCAAGACACATGGTTTGCTGACCTTCAATGTAAGACGGCATGAGTACAGGAGCAAAGATGTCTTATTGCAGCTGTACAGGGCTGCGGAGAGGCCACAGATGGAATATTGTGCAGCTTTTATCTCCTTATCTAAGAAAGGATATATTTATATTTGTCATTGAGGAAGTGCAGCGGAGGTTCACCAGACTGACTCTGGTGTGGCAGGATTGTCGTATGAGGAGAGATTGGGTGGACGGTGTGGGACCATGGTATCGAGATGGAGGATATGCCATGTTCATATTGTGGTAAAATGACCAATGGCCTGAAACTTAGGCCCGATTCAGAATTGGGCACTTTGAATTAGGAATTGGACATTTTCAATTTAAACCCACAGGTCAGAACCACAGACAGGCCTGATGGGAATTCCAACAGCCAAGCTGGAATACACTGGACAGGGACAGACAGCCGGGTCAGGTCTGGGCATGCCCTGTAAGCAAGGCATCCGGATGGAATCGGTCCCATTCAAATAAATTGATTGTTGTGGATTGCCCAGATGAAGCTAGCCTTTTTGGCACCCAGATCAGCTTATATGGGCTAGGGTTACGTGAGGACAGTGCACCTGAGAATTGCCATTTGGGGTGGGTTCCTGGTGTCCTGCAGAGTTGCTATCGGCAACCCCATTGGGTGTTGCGACCCCCGCCCAACAACCTCATTGCCTGAGGGCCAGAGAAGCTTCTGGAAGGGTGGGAAGAGGGGGATAAGAAGGAGGCTCGATGAAGACTTGATGCAGAGACAGTGGAGAAGACTCAAAAGCACCGGAGGACGGGCGGAAGAGGCGTGCCAGACCCACCACCACAGACAAAGGCCCTGAGAAGACTGAGACTCAGAGGATCGGACCCGCGGCTCAATCCAGTTCACTGGCATGGGTAGTGATTAGCATTTTAGGCATATTATACTTGGGATAATATGGGGGGAAATAAACTTTTTTATTGTGTTTGAAAATAAACTTGGGTTGAATTGTGTAACTCTTTTGACCTTTGCTCATCTCGCGAATAAAGGCCCCTGGGAAAAATATTTTACGAATAAACTGGTCAAAGTGTAAAATAATTTACAGGCAACGATAATGAATTGTGGAGCAGGCTCGAAGGGCTGAATGACCTCCTCCTCCTATTTTCTATGCTTTTTTAGTGTTGTTGGGAGCCGCTCATCCATGCAAATGGGAAGTATTCCATCACTCTCCTGACCTTGGTCCTTGTAGATGGTGGACAGGCTTTGGGGGGAGTCAGGAGGGGAGTTACTTTCCGTAGAATTCCCAGCCTCTGACCTGCTCTTGTATCCGCAGTATTGAGATGTCTGGGTTCAGTTCAGTTTCTGGTCAGTAGTAACCCCCCAGAATAGTCATGTTAATGTGTGTGTCTTTTATCTACGCTCCAGTGCCGAGTTGTCAGAGAGGCAGTGTGCGGTGACCATTGACTGTAAACAGGATGTCCTGTGACCATTCAGAGAGTGCGTGGGGAGACTTGTTTTTAAATCTAGCGGGTTTTAAATCAAGCGCTCCCTCGCCCTCTCAGCGCAGCTGCCTCGCTGCCATGCCACCTGTCAGCACTCCCTCCGTCACTCGCTCTAGTATATATATCTCAGCGTGCAAACCACTTCCTCAAGAATCACTTTCACACAATCTCCTCCACACCTAGTCCAGAGCACCCAGTTCAACCCCCACTCTCACACAGACACACACAAACTCCAAACAGCAGCTGCTACAGCAGAGGACTAGCTCAGAGAGAGTGATAGACAAAGATATATATATAATAGAGAGAGACAGAGACCGGTCGAGGCAAAGAGAGATCGAGAAAGAGAGAGATCGAGAAAGAGAGAGATCGAGAAAGAGCGAGATCGAGAAAGAGCGAGATCGAGAAAGAGCGAGATCGAGAAAGAGCGAGATCGAGAAAGAGCGAGATCGGGACAGAGAGAGATCGGGACAGAGAGAGATCGAGAAAGAGAGAGAGATCGGGACAGAGAGAGAGATCGGGACAGAGAGAGAGATCGGGACAGAGAGAGAGATCGGGACAGAGAGAGAGATCGGGACAGAGAGAGAGATCGGGACAGAGAGAGATCGGGACAAAGAGAGATCGGGACAGAGAGAGATCGGGACAGAGAGAGAGATCAAGACAGAGAGAGAGACTGAGACAGAGAGAGAGATTGAGTCAGTGAGAGAGACATCGGGACAGAGAGAGATCGGGACAGAGAGAGATCAGGACAGAGAGAGAGATCGCGACAGAGAGAGAGATCGCGACAGAGAGAGAGATCGCGACAGAGAGAGAGATCGCGACAGAGAGAGAGATCGCGACAGAGAGAGAGATCGCGACAGAGAGAGAGATCGCGACAGAGAGAGAGATCGCGACAGAGAGAGAGATCGCGACAGAGAGAGAGATCGCGACAGAGAGAGAGATCGCGACAGAGAGAGAGATCGCGACAGAGAGAGAGATCGCGACAGAGAGAGAGATCGCGACAGAGAGAGAGATCGCGACAGAGAGAGAGATCGCGACAGAGAGAGAGATCGCGACAGAGAGAGAGATCGGGACAGAGAGAGAGATCGGGACAGAGAGAGAGATCGGGACAGAGAGAGAGATCGGGACAGAGAGAGAGATCGGGACAGAGAGAGAGATCGGGACAGAGAGAGAGATCGGGACAGAGAGAGAGATCGGGACAGAGAGAGAGATCGGGACAGAGAGAGAGATCGGGACAGAGAGAGAGATCGGGACAGAGAGAGAGATCGGGACAGAGAGAGAGATCGGGACAGAGAGAGAGATCGGGACAGAGAGAGAGATCGGGACAGAGAGAGAGATCGGGACAGAGAGAGAGATCGGGACAGAGAGAGAGATCGGGAGAGAGAGATCGGGACAGAGAGATCGGGACAGAGAGAGAGATCGGGACAGAGAGAGAGATCGGGACAGAGAGAGAGATCGGGACAGAGAGAGAGATCGGGACAGAGAGAGAGATCGGGACAGAGAGAGAGATCAAGACAGAGAGAGAGATCGGGACAGAGAGAGAGATCGGGACAGAGAGAGAGATCGGGACAGAGAGAGAGATCGGGACAGAGAGAGAGATCGGGACAGAGAGAGAGATCGGGACAGAGAGAGAGATCGGGACAGAGAGAGAGATCGGGACAGAGAGAGAGATCAAGACAGAGAGAGAGATCAAGACAGAGAGAGAGATCAAGACAGAGAGAGAGATCAAGACAGAGAGAGAGATCAAGACAGAGAGAGAGATCAAGACAGAGAGAGAGAGATCGGGACAGAGAGAGAGAGATCGGGACAGAGAGAGATCGGGACAGAGAGAGATCGGGACAGAGAGAGATCGGGACAGAGAGAGATCGGGACAGAGAGAGATCGGGACAGAGAGAGATCGGGACAGAGAGAGATCGGGACAGAGAGAGATCGGGACAGAGAGAGATCGGGACAGAGAGAGATCGGGACAGAGAGAGATCGGGACAGAGAGAGATCGGGACAGAGAGAGATCGGGACAGAGAGAGATCGGGACAGAGAGAGATCGGGACAGAGAGAGATCGGGACAGAGAGAGATCGGGACAGAGAGAGATCGGGACAGAGAGAGATCGGGACAGAGAGAGATCGGGACAGAGAGAGATCGGGACAGAGAGAGATCGGGACAGAGAGAGATCGGGACAGAGAGAGATCGGGACAGAGAGAGATCGGGACAGAGAGAGATCGGGACAGAGAGAGATCGGGACAGAGAGAGATCGGGACAGAGAGAGATCGGGACAGAGAGAGATCGGGACAGAGAGAGATCGGGACAGAGAGAGATCGGGACAGAGAGAGATCGGGACAGAGAGAGATCGGGACAGAGAGAGATCGGGACAGAGAGAGATCGGGACAGAGAGAGATCGGGACAGAGAGAGATCGGGACAGAGAGAGATCGGGACAGAGAGAGATCGGGACAGAGAGAGATCGGGACAGAGAGAGATCGGGACAGAGAGAGATCGGGACAGAGAGAGATCGGGACAGAGAGAGATCGGGACAGAGAGAGATCGGGACAGAGAGAGATCGGGACAGAGAGAGATCGGGACAGAGAGAGATCGGGACAGAGAGAGATCGGGACAGAGAGAGATCGGGACAGAGAGAGATCGGGACAGAGAGAGATCGGGACAGAGAGAGATCGGGACAGAGAGAGATCGGGACAGAGAGAGATCGGGACAGAGAGAGATCGGGACAGAGAGAGATCGGGACAGAGAGAGATCGGGACAGAGAGAGATCGGGACAGAGAGAGATCGGGACAGAGAGAGATCGGGACAGAGAGAGATCGGGACAGAGAGAGATCGGGACAGAGAGAGATCGGGTCAGAGAGAGATCGGGTCAGAGAGAGATCGGGTCAGAGAGAGATCGGGTCAGAGAGAGATCGGGTCAGAGAGAGATCGGGTCAGAGAGAGATCGGGACAGAGAGAGATCGGGACAGAGAGAGATCGGGACAGAGAGTGATCGGGACAGAGAGAGATCGGGACAGAGAGAGATCGGGACAGAGAGAGATCGGGACAGAGAGAGATCGGGACAGAGAGAGATCGGGACAGAGAGAGATCGGGACAGAGAGAGATCGGGACAGAGAGAGATCGGGACAGAGAGAGATCGGGACAGAGAGAGATCGAGATTGAGAAAAAGAGAGAGATC
Organism: Scyliorhinus torazame; assembly: GCF_047496885.1. Lineage (NCBI taxonomy): Eukaryota > Metazoa > Chordata > Chondrichthyes > Carcharhiniformes > Scyliorhinidae > Scyliorhinus > Scyliorhinus torazame. The sequence goes on along the minus strand of NC_092722.1, from coordinate 72,584,466 downwards.
GAGAAAGAGAAAGAGAGCGATCGAGATCTTGGGCGGGATTCTCCGGCCGTGTCCGCCCGGGACCGGAGAATCCTGCCCGAGGTCAATGGAGTTCTCCATTGTCTGCCTCTTGCCCATGGCGTTCCTGCAGCGGGCAGGGCGTAAGACATGGCGTTCCTGCAGCGGGCAGGGCGTAAGAATCCAGACCATAGAGAGAAGTTGAGAAAGATAGAGAGGGATTGAGAAAGAGGGTGATCAAGACAGAGAAAGAGAGGTGGAAATAGAAAGAGTGGGATCAAGAGAGAGAAAGAGAGAATGGTCGAGACAGAGAGAATGACACAGAGAGAGAGCTAGAGAGAGTGACAGAGAGAGAGAGAGGTACATCTAGAGAGACAGTGACAGAGAAAGAGAAGGGAGAGAATGTGAGAGAGGGGAGAGATGAAGTGACAGAGAAGGGGAAGAGAGAATGACAGAGAGAGAGAAGGGGGAGAGAAAGAGTGACAGAGAGAGAGAGAGGGGAGAGAGAGAGTGGCAGAGAGAGAGGCAGAGAGAGTGACAGGTAGAGGGGAGAGAGAGAGTGGCAGAGGGAGGAAAGAGAAAGGGGAGAGAGAGAAAGGGGAGAGAGTTAGAGTGACAGGAGAAAGGGGAGAGACAGTGACATGAGAGAGCGGAGAGAGAGTGACAGAAGAGAGAGTGACAGGGGAGAGGGGAGAGAGAGAGTGGCAGAGAGAGGAGAGAGAAAGGGAGAGACAAAGGGGAGAGAGATAGAGTGACAGGAGAAAGGGGAAAGAGAGTGACGCAAGAGAGCGGAGAGAGAGAGAGTGGCAGAAGAGAGAGTGACAGGGGAGAGGGGAGAGAGAGAGTGATGGGAGAGAGAGGGGAGAGTGACAAGAGAGAGGGGAGAGAGAGAAAGTGACAGGAGAGAGAGAGGAGAGATGGGGAGAGAGAGAGAGAGGGGAGAGAGTGACGGGAGAGAGAGTGATGGGAGAGAGAGTGAGCGGGTGACAGGGGAGGGAGAGAGGGGAAGTTGGATGGATGGAAATATCGAGAGATGGAGACAGAGAGAGAGAGAGATGGAGACAGAGAGATTGAGACAGGCAGTGACGGAGACAGCAGTCAGAGACTGAGAGAGAGAGAGAGAGAGAGAAAAAGATCGAAACAGCTGCAGATAGATCAATACAGGCAGTAAGAGAGAGCGACAGAAAGAAAAACAAAGAATAAGAGAGCAGACAGAGACAGATAGTGAGACTTGCAGTGAGATTCAGAGAGAGGGAGAGAGAGACACAGAGACAGAGAGAGGCCGAGAGAGACCAATAGAGACAGAGAAGACAGAGAGAGAGAGAAAAAGAGCGGGACATAGATAAATAGAGACACAGAGAGAATGAGGTGGACAGAAACAGGGCGAGAGAGAAAACAAGACAGGGAGCCAGAGCGACTGAGAAACAGAGGGAGAACGGGAGCTACAAAGAGAAAGAGGGAGAGCCAGATAGAGAAATAGAAGGAGAGAGAGGGGTAGAGAGTGATTGAGACAGAGAGAAACAGACAGGGAAAGAGAAACATAGAAGGTGAAATACAGACAGAGGAAGAGAGAGAGGCAGAGTTGGAATGGAGGAGTTTCCGTTCCCGCTGAGGTTAGGGGAGATATAATTGTGTGATTTTAGATGATTAAAGGATTTTATTTGATCAATAAGAATAAATTATTACCTCTTAACCTGAATGGGGAGAGGGTGGAAAGAGGAAACCAGAACAATGGGGACAAAGAGTAAAATTTGAGATAGGTCTTGAAAATGTTTGATTGGGTCAGTGTAAAGGGAGATTAATTCTGTATCTAACCCCGTGCTGTGTCTGCCCTGGGAGTGTTTGATGGACACAGTGTAGAGGGAGCTTTATTCTGTATCTACCCCTGAACTGTACCTGGCCTGGGAGTGTTTGATGGGACAATGTAGAGGGAGCTTTACTCTGTATCTAACCCTAACCTGTGTCTGCCCTGGGAGTGTTTGATGGGGTCAGTGTAGAGGGAGCTTTACTCTGTATCTAACCCTGAGCTGTACCTGTGAGTATCTAACCCTGAGCTGTACCTGGGAGTGTTTGATGGGGATGGTGTAGAGGGAGTTTTAGTCTGTATCTAACCCGTGCTGTACCTGTCCTGGGAGCGTTTGATGGGGACAGGGCAGACAGAGTTTAAACTCTCTGTCGCCAATCAGGAGCGGAGCTTTGTGTGTGTCAGTGTGGGAGGGGACACTCTCAGTCGCTGATTTGAGTTTGGTGCTTGAGCGTGGCAGAGTCAAATCTGTAGAAGAGCAGCAGAGAGAGTGAGTCATTCAGAGAGAGAGAGAAAGTGAGCGGGGAGACAGTCAGATTAAAACCAATGGACAGGTAAGGTGAAAGGGTTTTCATTTCAGCTCTCGGGGCTCCACCCTCCCCCAGATCCCTGGTGTTGCTCTGAGGCAACCCCACCTCTCGTTACTCGGTGCCTTCCCTCAGCAACCTCTCTCCCCAAACACATCCCACTGGGGCAGGAGGTGTGAGGGAAGGGGAAGATTCTGTTTGATTACCCCCATTTAGACTTGCAGTGATCCCCCGGGTGATACTGCGAGGCCCTTACACCCGTCATACTGACGCTGTTCTGATTTGACTCACACTCCAACCACAGCAGCAAGCTGCAATGTGACAGGCAGCACACAGCAGGATCCCAGTATCACCAGCTGGGATTCTCACCCACAAGCACTGCTTTGTTTATCACCAAATTTGAAATAGTTCTCGCCCGAGGGATTTCCCACTCAGCGCCCGTCAGAGCGGAAATAACCCCCACCATCCTCAAATGCCAGACCCAATCCCCCACCTCACCCTCCATTTAAACCCACCAGCCCCAGAGGGTACAGGCAGCTTTCACATTCAAGTCTTCTCTGAGTCAGCACCTCTGACAGTGCAGCACTCCCTCTGTACTGACCCTCTGACAGTGCAGCACTGCCTCAGTACTGACCCTCTGACAGTGCAGCACTCCCTCAGTCGTGACCCTCTGACAGTGCCGCACTCCCTCAGTCCTGACCCTCTGACAGTGCTGCATTCCCTTAATTATTACCCTCTAAGTGTGCAGCACTTCCTCAGTAGTGATCCTCTGACAGTGTGGTACTCCCTCAGTCCTGAGCCGCTGACAGTGCCGCACTCCCTCAGTACTGACCCTCTGACAGTGCAGCACTCCCTCAGTACTGACCCTCTGACAGTGCCGCACTCCCTCAGTCCTGACCCTCTGACAGTGCCGCACTCCCTCGGTCCTGACCCTCTGACAGTGCGGCACTCCCTCAGTACTGACCCTCTGACAGTGCAGCACTCCCTCAGTCCTGACCCTCTGACAGTGCCGCACACCCTCGTTCCTGACCCTCTGACTGTGCTGCATTCCCTTAATTATGACCCTCTAAGTGTGCAGCACTTCCTCAGTAGTGATCCTCTGACAGTGTGGTACTCCCTCAGTCCTGACCCTCTGATAGTCCCGCGCTCCTTCAGTCCTGACCCTCTGACAGTTAGCACTCCCTCAGTAGTGACCCCCCCGGCAGTGTGGTGCTCCCTCAGTACTGTTCCTCTGACATTGCGTCGTTCCCTCTTTACAGGGAGCCAGAATGGTCACAGTTCACACCGAGGTACAAATTGAAGGTTTGTTAAGGATGATGCCATTGCTGTCAGCTCCCTCTCACTCCATAAGGCATAATGCGGCAATGCTTTCTCCTCCTGCTCCGCGCCAAACCAGTCTTGTTGTTTATTGGCCACAGGGGTCCATCTGTGATGCATCCCAGTTGAATAGCCAGCACTCGCTTTCAGTTATTCGAAATTAGTTTGACAGTTGATTTGCACACTGAACGACCCTTACCCTGCTGAATGAACAGCAACTCAACAGCACTCATTCGAGTGGATGGAGGGTTACAGTATTACAGCAGCGCCCCTGGAGGGCAGGTCACAGTATTACACAAGGGAAGGCCATGCTGATGAGGACACCTCCTGGTGGTGGCTTATTGTATAAAATTCAGGTCCAGAATCGTCTTTATCTGTCCCCTGACCTTGTTGTATCTGTCCTTACTGAAGGTGACAGTGCACAGGGAGTTTTACTCTTAATCTAACCCCGTCTGTACATGTCCTGGGAGCATTCACTGGGAGACTGTAGAGGGAGATTTTCCCTACCTAACCCGTGCTGTACCTGTCCTGAGAGTGTTTGATGGGGACAGTGTAGAGGGAGCTTAACTCTGTATCTAACCCCGTGCTGTACCTGTCCTGGGAGTGTTTGATGGGGACAGTGTAGAGGGAGCTTAACTCTGTATCTAATCCTGTGCTGCACTTGTCCTGAGAGTGTTTGATGGGGACAGCGTAGAGGGAGCTTTACTCTGTATCTCTGTGTGGATGGCGAACAGGGCTGCAGGAAGGATGAGTCAGCTGACCAAAGCACCATGGTTCAGCAGGCCATTCAAGGGGAGGGAGTAAATAGGCAAGTTGTAGTTGTAGGGGATTCTATTATCAGGGGGATAGATAGTATCCTTTGTGAGCAGGATAAAGAGTCCCGCATGGGATGTTGCCTGCCCGGTGATAGGGTGCGGGACATCTCTGACCGGCTTGAAAGGATACTGGAGAGGGAGGGGGAGGATCCAGTTGTTGTGGTCCATGTCGGTACCAACAACATAGGCAAGTCTAGGAAAGAGGACCTGTTTAGAGATTATAAAGAGCTAGGATTCAAATTAAAAAACAGGTCCTCAAGGGTCATAATCTCCGGATTACTGCCCGAGCCACGTGCAAATTGGCATAGGGAGGCAAGAATAAGGGAAGTTAACACGTGGCTGAAAGAGTGGTGTGGGAATGAGGGGTTCCTTTTCATGGGACACTGGCATCAGTTTTGGGACAGGGGGGACCTATACCGTTGGGATGGTCTCCACCTGAACCGAGCTGGGACCAGTGTTCTGGCGAAAAGAGTAAATAGGGTGGTCAATAGGACTTTAAACTAAAGATTGGGGGGGGAAGGGAAAGTCAGGGAACCAAGAGGTGAAGTAATCAGCGGGGAGCGTAGCTGCTTAGGAATACAAAAAAACACGAACAGACAAAACTCAAGAGTGGTTACGATTGTCCCCATCCCACAAAATATGACACAGTGTATGGAAAGGCTCAGTAAACCAAGGTCCACCACACTAAGAAAACAAAAAGGGACGGTCAAAAGAGAATTAAAGGTGCTATATTTAAATGCGCGCAGTGTACGGAACAAGGTAGATGAGCTTGTGGCCCAGATTGTGACTGGCAGGTATGATGTGGTAGGCATCACAGAGACGTGGTTGCAGGGGGTTCAGGACTGGCATTTAAACATCCAGGGATTCACAACCTATCGAAAAGACAGAGAGGTGGGCAGAGGGGGCGGGGTTGCCTTGTTAATTAGGAATGAAATTAAATCAATAGCACTAAATGACATAGGGTCAGATGATGTGGAGTCTGTGTGGGTAGAGTTGAGGAACCACAAAGGCAAAAAAAACATAATGGGAGTTATGTACAGGCCTCCTAACAGTGGTCAGGACGGGGGCACAAAATGCACCACGAAATAGAAAGTGCATGCCAGAAAGGCAAGGTCACAGTGATCATGGGGGACTTCAATATGCAGGTGGACTGGGTAAATAATGCTGCCAGTGGACCCAAGGAAAGGGAATTCATTGAATGTTTACAGGAGGGCTTTTTGGAACAGCTTGTGATGGAGCCCACGAGGGAACAGGCCATTCTGGACTTAGTGTTATGTAATGAGCCAGACTTGATTAAAGATCTTAAAGTAAGGGAGCACTTAGGAGGCAGTTATCATAATATGGTCGAATTCAATCACCAATTTGAAAGAAAGAAGGTAGAATCAGATGTAAAGGTGTTACAGTTAAATAAAGGTAACTACAGGGGCATGAGGGAGGAACTGACGAAAATCGACTGGGAGCAGAGCCTAGTGGGAAAGACAGAACAGCAATGGCAGGAGTTTCTGGGAGTAATTGAGGACACAGTACAGAGGTTCATCCCAAAGAAAAGAAAGGTTATCAGAGTGGGGATTAGGCAGCCATGGCTGACAAAGGAAGTTAGGGAATGCATCAAAGCAAAAGAGAAAGCCTATAATGTGGCAAAGAGTAGTGGGAAGTCAGAAGATTGGGAAGGCTACAAAAACAAACAGAGGATAACAAAGAGAGTAATAAGGAAAGAGAGGATCAAATATGAAGGTAGGCTAGCCAGTAACATTAGGAATGATAGTAAAAGTTTCTTTAAATACATTAAAAACAAACGGGAGGCAAAAGTTGACATTGGGCCGCTCCAAAATGACGCTGGTAATTTTGTGATGGGAGACAAGGAAATAGCTGAGGAACTAAATAAGTACTTTGCGTCAGTCTTCACAGTAATATCCCAACAATTCCGGAGATTCAGGGGGCAGAGTTGAATATGGTAGCCATCACAAAGGAGAAAGTGCTAGAGAAACTAAAAGGTCTAAAAATTGATAAATCTCCGGGCCTAAAGGAGATAGCTGAAGAAATAGTGGAGGCGTTAGTTATGATCTTTCAAAAGTCACTGGAGTCAGGGGAAGTCCCAGAGGATTGGAAAATCGCTGTTGTAACCCCTCTGTTCAAGAAGGGAACAAGGAAAAAGATGGAAAATTATAGGCCAATTAGCCTAACCTCGGTTGTTGGCAAGATTCTAGAATCCATTGTTAAGATGAGATTTCTAAATTCTTGGAAGTGCAGGGTCGGATTAGGACAAGTCAGCATGGATTTAGTAAGGGGAGGTCGTGCCTGACAAACCTGTTAGAGTTCTTTGAAGAGATAACAAATAGGTTCGACCAAGGAGAGCCAATGGATGTTATCCATCTTGACTTCCAAAAGGCCTTTGATAAGGTGCCTCACGGGAGACTGCTGAGTAAAATAAGGGCCCATGGTATTCGAGGCAAGGTACTAACATGGATTGACGATTGGCTGTCAGGCAGAAGGCAGAGAGTTGGGATAAAAGGTTCTTTTTCGGAATGGCAACCGGTGACGAGTGGTGTCGCGCAGGGTTCAGTGTTGGGGCCACAGCTGTTCTCCTTATATATTAACGATCTAGATGACGGGACTGGGGGCATTCTGGCTAAGTTTGCCGATGATACAAAGATAGGTGGAGGGGCAGGTAGTATGGAGGAGGTGGGGAGGCTGCAGAAAGATTTAGACAGTTTAGGAGAGTGGTCCAAGAAATGGCTGATGAAATTCAACGTGGGCAAGTGCGAGGTCTTGCACTTTGGAAAAAAGAATAGAGGCATGGACTATTTTCTAAACGGTGACAAAATTCATAATGCTGAAGTGCTAAGGGACTTGGGAGTCCTAGTCCAGGATTCTCTAAAGGTAAACTTGCAGGTTGAGTCCGTAATTAAGAAAGCAAATGCAATGTTGTCATTCATCTCAAGAGGCTTGGAATATAAAAGCAGGGCTGTACTTCTGAAGCTTTATAAAGCATTAGTTAGGCCCCATTTAGAATACTGTGAGCAATTTTTGGCCCCACACCTCAGGAAGGACATACTGGCACTGGAGCGGGTCCAGCGGAGATTCACACGGATGATCCCAGGAATGGTAGGCCTAACATACGATGAACGTCTGAGGATCCTGGGATTATATTCATTGGAGTTTAGGAGGTTGAGGGAAGATCTAATAGAAACTTACAAGATAATGAATGGCTTAGATAGGGTGGATGTAGGGAAGTTGTTTCCATTAGCAGGGGAGACTAGGACCCGGGGGCACAGCCTTAGAATAAAAGGGAGTCACTTTAGAACAGAGATGAGGAGAAATTTCTTCAGCCAGAGAGTGGTGGGTCTGTGGAATTCATTGCCACAGAGGGCGGTGGAGGCTGGGACGTTGAGTGTCTTTAAGACAGAAGTTGATAAATTCTTGATTTCTCGAGGAATTAAGGGCTATGGAGAGAGAGCGGGTAAATGGAGTTGAAATCAGCCATGATTGAATGGTGGAGTGGACTCGATGGGCCGAATGGCCTTACTTCCGCTCCTATGTCTTATGGTCTTATGGTCTAACCCCGTGCTGTACCTGTCCTGGGAGTGTTTGATGGGGACAGTGTAGAGGGTCCTTTACTCTGTATCTAACCCCATGCTGTACCTGCCCTGGGAGTGTTTGATGGGGACAGTGTAGAGGAAGATTTACTCTGTATCTAACCCTGTTCTGTACCTGTCCTGGGAGTGTTTGATGGGGACAGTGTAGAGGCAACTTTACTCTGTATCTAACCCCGTGCTGTACCTGTCCTGGGAGTATTTGCTGGGGACAGTGTAGAGGGAGCTTTACTCTGTATCTCACCCCGTACTGTACCTGTCCTGGGAGTGTTTGATGGGGACAGTGTCGAGGGAGCTTTACTCTGTGTCTAACCCTGTTCTGTACCTGTCCTGGGAGTGTTTGATGGGGACAGTGTAGAGGCAACTTTACTCGGTATCTAACCCCGTGCTGTACCTGTCCTGGGAGTATTTGCTGGAAAAAGTGTAGAGGGAGCTTTACTCTGTATCTCACCCCGTACTGTACCTGTCCTGGGAGTGTTTGATGGGGACAGTGCAGAGGGAGCTTTACTCTGTATCTAACCCCATGCTGTATCTGTCCTGGGAGTGTTTGATGGGGACAGTGTAGAGGGAGCTTTACTCTGTATCTAACCCTCTGCTGTACCTGTCCTGGGAGTGTTTGATGGGGACAATGTAGAGGGAGTTTTACTCTGTATCGAACCCCGTGCTGTACCTGTCCTGGCAGTGTTTGATGGGGACAGTGTAGATTGAGCTTTACTCTGTATCTAACCCTGTTCTGTACCTGTCCTGGCAGTGTTTGATGGGGACAGTGTAGAGGCAACTTTACTCTGTATCTAACCCCGTGCTGTACCTGTCCTGGGAGTATTTGCTGGGGACAGTGTAGAGGGAGCTTTACTCTGTATCTCACCCCGTACTGTACCTGTCCTGGGAGTGTTTGATGGGGACAGTGTCGAGGGAGCTTTACTCTGTGTCTAACCCTGTTCTGTACCTGTCCTGGGAGTGTTTGATGGGGACAGTGTAGAGGCAACTTTACTCGGTATCTAACCCCGTGCTGTACCTGTCCTGGGAGTATTTGCTGGGGACAGTGTAGAGGGAGCTTTACTCTGTATCTCACCCCGTACTGTACCTGTCCTGGGAGTGTTTGATGGGGACAGTGCAGAGGGAGCTTTACTCTGTATCTAACCCCATGCTGTATCTGTCCTGGGAGTGTTTGATGGGGACAGTGTAGAGGGAGCTTTACTCTGTATCTAACCCTCTGCTGTACCTGTCCTGGGAGTGTTTGATGGGGACAATGTAGAGGGAGTTTTACTCTGTATCTAACCCCGTGCTGTACCTGTCCTGGCAGTGTTTGATGGGGACAGTGTAGATTGAGCTTTACTCTGTATCTAACCCTGTTCTGTACCTGTCCTGGCAGTGTTTGATGGGGACAGTGTAGAGTGAGCTTTACTCTGTATCTAACCCTGTGCTGTACCTGTCCTGGGAGTGTTTGATGTGCACAGTGTAGAGGGAGCTTTACTCTGTATCTAATCCTGTGCTGTACCTGTCCTGGGAGTGTTTGATGGGGACAGTGTAGAGGGAACTTTACTCTGTATCTAACTCCGTGCTGTACCTGTCCTGGGAGTGTTTGATGGGGACAGTGTAGAGGGAGCTTTACTCTGTATCTAACTCTGTGCTGTACCTGTCCTGGGAGTGTTTAATGGGGACAGTGTAGAGGGAGCTTTACTCTGAATCTAACCCCGTGCTGTACCTGTCCTGGGAGTGTTTGATGGGGACAGTGTAGAGGGAGCTTTACTCTGTATCTAACTCTGTCTTTCTTCCCATTCCTCCCCAGTTGCCTTATGGTGAAGAAGAAATTCCTTTACCATTTCAAGAACGCGAGATGGGCCAAGGGCCGACACGAGACCTATATATGTTACATCGTAAAACGGCGGGACAGTGACACCTCCAGCTCCCTGGATTTTGGATTCCTGAGGAATAAGCCTGGAGTGCATGCTGAGATGGTCTTCCTTCACCTGCTGACGGGCTGGGACCTGAACCCCGAACGCACCTACCGACTGACCTGGTTCAGTTCCTGGAGCCCCTGCTACGAGTGCGCGCTGAGGGTGGTCGAGTTTCTCCGCGCCCGGCCCAATCTGCGCCTCCGCCTCTTCGTGGCCCGCCTGTACTACTGCGGCGATAAAACCCTCCAGCCCGAGGGCCTCCGACGTCTCCAGCAAGCCGGAGTCAGCCTGTGGATCATGACCTATAAAGGTCAGAGTGCCACTGGGGGTCAAGGGGGGGGGGGGGGGAGGGGAGGGGAGGGGGGGGGAACCACCGATGGTGAAATATTGATTTCAATAAAAAGTCTGAGAAATTGAAAAATGTCCAAACAAGACCCTGAAGCAATTGTCGTAAAACTAATGCCCTTCAGGGGAATGAAACATGGCGCCCTGACACGGTCTGCCCTCCATCTGAATCCGGCAGCGTTGTTTGATCCTAAATGCACCTCAATCAGCCCCAATCTTACTAAATGGCCGAGCAGGTGGCCTTCCTATTTCTTGTGGTCTTGACATTAGCGTCATCGAGATATTCTCCAATCAGTTGAGGGGAGCAATGGGGGGGGGGGTGAACGGAGATCGATATTCATAGGTGTCCACAAGCACAGAAGGAGACCATTCGGCCCATTATGTGTCCAATCAAGTCAAACAAAGACCTGACTACACTAATCCCATTATCCAGCATTAGCCACTAGCCCAGGAAGTTATCACATTGCCCGTGATTATCGAAATACTTCTTAAATGTTACGAACGCTTCTGACCCACCCTTTCAGGCAACGTGTTCCAGATTTCTAACACCCTCCGGGTGAAGAAGCGTGTCCTCAAATCCCCTCTGAAGCTCCTGCCCCTTACCTTAAATCTAGGCCCCCTTCTCCAATTATTGACCCCTCCACTAAAGGGGAAAGTACCTTCCTGTCCACCCTATGTCCCTCATAATCTTGTACACCCCAATCAGGTCCCCACCCCCTCAGCCTTCTCTGCTCCAAGGAAACCAACCCCTGTCTAACCAGCCCCTCTTCATAGCTCCAGCACAGGCAATAACCTGGTGAATCTCCTCTGCACCCTCTCTAGTGCAATCACATCCTTTCTATAGTGTGGTGACCAGAATGGTGGACAGTACTCCAACTGGGGCAGCATGGTAGCATTGTGGATAGCACAATTGCTTCACAGCTCCAGGGTCCCAGGTTTGATTCCGGCTTGGGTCACTGTCTGTGCGGAGTCTGCACATCCTCCCCGTGTGTGCGTGGGTTTCCCCCGGGTGCTCCGGTTTCCTCCCACAGTCTAAAGATGTGCAGGTTAGGTGGATTGGCCATGATAAATTGCCCTTAGTGTCCAAAATTACCCTTAGTGTTGGGTGGGGTTACTGGGTTATGGGGATAGGGTGGAGATGTTGACCTTGGGTAGGGTGCTCTTTCCAAGAGCCGGTGCAGACTCGATGGGCCGAATGGCCTCCTTCTGCACTGTAAATTCCATGATAATCTATGAAACTGTGGACTAACTAGCATTTTATACAGCTCCAGCGTAACCTCCCCACTCTTATATTCTGTGCCTCAAAGACTAGTGTTCCATTTGCCTTCTTAACCACCTTGTTCTGCTGTCTTCATGGATCTTTGGACGTGCAACCTAAGGTCCCTGTGGTCCTCTGTCCATCTCTATTTTAGTAACTAGAGAAAGTCAACGGTAATAGAACAAGGATCGATTGAACTGTGTACAATATTCTGCCATGGGAGTAACTCTCTTATCTACCTGTCCTGCTGCCTTCAGGAATTTCCCAAGGTCCTTCTGTTTCTCTGTCCTTCCCAGTGTCCCATTGTTCATTGTGTATTCCCTTGCCTTGTTAATCCTCCCAAAACTCATCCCCTCACACTTTTCTGGGCAAATTCCATTCTCCACTGTTCTGCCCATCAGACCAGTCTGCAGCTATTCTCCTCACTACGTCAGTTTGAGATACTTAGCCGAGGCATAGAATACATGACTCACTGCCCTGAAAGGGTGGTTGAGGCGAGAACTCTCACAGCTATTAAGTTTTTAGATGAGCACCTGAATTTCCATAGCAGGCAAGGCGACAGACGGAGAGCTGGAAAATTGAATTCGAAGAGATAGGGCCTCAATAGCCAGCACTGACATGACAGACCAAAGGGTCTCTTTCCTGTGCTGTAAAACTCTCTACCACCCATTTTTGTGTCAAACAAATTAATGAGGGGGTCGGAAACACTGGCTACTGGGCAACACTTTAAAACCTAACCCAGGCAGCCCTGCAGTTAATGGGGACCGGGTAAGGGGGAAGAGCAGAGAACCCCCCACCCCCACCCCACCCCACACTCCTGCCCGGCTCCCTTTCATTCTCTGTCTATGCTGCATCTGTCCTGGAAATGTTTGATGAAGACAGTGTAGAGGGAGGTTTACTCTGTATCTAACCCCGTGCTGTCCCTGTCCTGGGAGTGTTTGGTGGGGACAGTGTAGAGGGAGTTTTACTCTGAATCTAACCCTGTGCTGTACCTGCCCTGGGAGTGTTTGGTGGGGATAGTGTAGAGGGAGGTTTACTCTGTATCTAACCCCGTGCTGTACCTGCCCTGGGAGTGTTTGATGGGGACAGTGTAGAGGGAGCTTTACTCTGTATCTAACCCCATGCTGTACCTGTCCTGGGAGTGTTTGATGGGGACAGTGTAGAGGGAGCTTTACTCTGTATCTAACCCCATGCAGTATCTGTCCTGGGAGGGTTTGATGGGGACAGTGTAGAGGGAGCTTTACTCTGTATCTAACCCCATGCAGTATCTGTCCTGGGAGTGTTTGATGGGGACAGTGTAGAGGGAGCTTTACTCTGTATCTAACCCCATGCAGTATCTGTCCTGGGAGTGTTTGATGGGGACAGTGTAGGGGGAGGTTTACTCTGTATCTAACCCCGTGTTGTACCTATTCTGGGAGTGTTTGATGAGGACAGTGTAGAGGGAGCTTTACTCTGTATCTAACCCCATGCAGTATCTGTCCTGGGAGTGTTTAATAGGGACAGTGTAGAGGGAGCTTTACTCTGTATCTAACCCTGTGCTGTATCTGTCCTGGGAGTTTGATGGGGAAAGTGTAGAAGGAGCTTTACTCTGTATCTAACACTGTGTTTCCTTTTTAAAGATTATTTTTACTGCTGGAACACATTTGTCGCGACAAAAGATAAAGGCTTTAAGGCATGGGAGGGGTTACACGAGAACTCAGTTCGATTAAGTCGATTATTGAGAAGAATCCTGCAGGTGAGTGAATATTCAGCGGTCTGTGTCAGTGGAAAGAAAGATTAGTTCCCAGTAGTGGACATTCCATTGCCTCTCTGTCCCTCTCTTGACTCCATCACACTGGTGAATACAAAACTCACACTCTGATGACCGTTCCTCTAATCGCCCTAACTTTCCCAGTGAAGATTATCCCTCCAAACCCCAAATCTCCTGTCAAAGAACATCCCTTAATCTCGCAACTCTCCCATCAAAGACAATCTAATCCCCCTAACCCTCCGTACGAAGACCATTCCTCTAATCCCGAAACCCACCCGGCCAAAATTATCTCTCTAATCCCCCAATTCTCCTGGCAAAGAGCATCTCTCCAGTCCGCCAACACCCCAGCAAAGACCATCTCTACAATCCCCCTAACCCTCCGTACGAAGACCATTCCTCTAATCCCCCAACCCACCCGGCCAAAATCATCTCTCTAATCCCCCAATTCTCATGGCAAAGAGCATCTCTCCAGTCCGCCAACACCCCGGCAAAGACCATCTCTCTAATGCCCCAACTCTCCCGGCAAAGACCATCTCTCCAATCCGCCAACACCCCGGCAAAGAGCATCTCTACAATCCTCCAACACTCCGGCAAAGACCATCTCTCTAATGCCCCAACTCTCCCGGCAAAGACCATTTCTCCAATCCGCCAACACCCCGGCAAAGACCATCTCTCTAATGCCCCAACTCTCCCGGCAAAGACCATCTCTCTAAACCCCCAATTCTCCTGGCAAAGAGCCTCTCTCCAATCCGCCAACACCCCGGCAAAGACCATCTCTACAATCCGCCAACACTCCGGCAAAGACGATCTCTCTAATGCCCCAACTCTCCCGGCAAAGACCATCTCTCCAATCCGCCAACACCCCGGCAAACACCATCTCTACAATCCGCCAACACCCCGGCAAAGACCATCTCTCTAATGCCCCAACTCTCCCGGCAAAGACCATCTCTCTAATCCCTCAACTCTCCCAGCAAAGACCATCCCTTTAATCCCCCGACTCTCCCGGCAAAGACCATCTCTCCAATCCGCCAACACCCCAGCAAAGACCATCTCTCTAATCCCCCAACCCACCTGGCAAAGACCATCTCTCTTATCCCCCAACTTTCCCAGCAAAGACCATCTCTCCAATCCGCCAACACCCCGGCAAAGACCATCTCTCCAATCCGCCAACACCCCGGCAAAGACCATCTCTCCAATCCGCCAACACCCCGGCAAAGACCATCTCTCTAATCCCCCAACTGTCCTGTCAAAGACCATCCCTCTAATCCCCCAACCCACCTGTCAAAGACCATCTCTTTAATCCCCCAACCCACCTGTCAAAGACCATCCCTCTAATCCCCCAACCCACCTGTCAAAGACCATCTCTCTAATCCCCCAACTGTCCTGTCAAAGACCATCCCTCTAATCCCCCAACCCACCTGTCAAAGACCATCTCTCTAATCCCCCAACTGTCCTGTCAAAGACCATCTCTCTAATCCCCCAACTGTCCTGTCAAAGACCATCCCTCTAATCCCCCAACCCACCTGTCAAAGACCATCTCTCTAATCCCCCAACTGTCCTGTCAAAGACCATCTCTCTAATCCCCCAACTGTCCTGTCAAAGACCATCTCTCTAATCCCCCAACCCACCTGTCAAAGACCATCTCTATAATCCCCCAACTGTCCTGTCAAAGACCATCCCTCTAATCCCCCAACTGTCCTGTCAAAGACCATCTCTCTAATCCCCCAACCCACCTGTCAAAGACCATCTCTCTAATCCCCCAACTGTCCTGTCAAAGACCATCTCTCTAATCCCCCAACTGTCCTGTCAAAGACCATCTCTCTAATCCCCCAACTGTCCTGTCAAAGACCATCTCTCTAATCCCCCAACTGTCCTGTCAAAGACCATCTCTCTAATCCCCCAACTGTCCTGTCAAAGACCATCCCTCTAATCCCCCAACCCACCTGTCAAAGACCATCTCTCTAATCCCCCAACTGTCCTGTCAAAGACCATCTCTCTAATCCCCCAACTGTCCTGTCAAAGACCATCTCTCTAATCCCCCAACCCACCTGTCAAAGACCATCTCTCTAATCCCCCAACTGTCCTGTCAAAGACCATCTCTCTAATCCCCCAACTGTCCTGTCAAAGACCATCCCTCTAATCCCCCAACCCACCTGTCAAAGACCATCTCTCTAATCCCCCAACTGTCCTGTCAAAGACCATCTCTCTAATCCCCCAACTGTCCTGTCAAAGACCATCTCTCTAATCCCCCAACCCACCTGTCAAAGACCATCTCTCTAATCCCCCAACTCTCCTGGCAAAGACCACGGGCTGGATTCTCCCAAAATGGGACTATGTCCAAACGCTGGCGTAAAAACGCTGGAGATTTACTCGAGAGATTCCTTGAAAAAAGTACAGGGGGCTGGCAGGGACCCGGAGTAATTCACACTGCTTTTAGCTTCAGATATGAGTCCGTCCATGTGCACGGCGGCGGCGGCCTCCAGTGGCTGTGCCGAGCTCCATGGCGGACTTGGATCGCGGAGCCACACACAAAAATTAGACCCACCCGATCGGCCGTGTGCCCGAGCATCTGACCGCGCGGATCTAACCACCAGTCGCCTACAAGGGAACCCCCTGGTGTCCGATCCCCCTGCCCCCCCCCCCCCCCCCCCCCACCCCCCCCACCACCACCAGGGCAGCCACGGACTGAGTCATCCGGGTCCCGGAGAATCGGCGGACCGACGCCAGGCCCGATTTCCGCGCAAAATTGTATTCTCCGCCCCCGCGTCGAACACGATTTTGGCGTGGGCTGCGGAGAATCCAGCCCCATCTCTCTAATCCGCCAGTTTTCCCGCAAGGAACATCTCTCTAATACCCCAACTCTCCCGGCAAAGAACATCTCAAGAATCCCCCAACTCTCCCCGCAAAGCTCACTAACCCCCCCCAGCAAAGACCACTGCTCTCATCCCTCAACCCCCCCCCCGGCAAAGACCATCTTTCTAATCCCCCAAATCTCCCTGCAAAGAACACCTCTCTAATCCCCCCCCCCCCTCAGCAAAGATCCCTGCTCTCATCCCCCAACCCGCCCCGGCAAAAACCACCCCTCTAATCCCCCTACTCTCCCGGCAAAGACCATCTCTCTAATCCCGCTACTCTCCCGGCAAAGACCATCTCTCTAATCCCCCTACTCTCCCGGTGAAGACCATCTCTCTAATCCCCCTACTCTCCCAGTGAAGACCATCTCTCTAATCCCCCAAACCCACAGCAAAGACCATCTCTCTAATCCATCTGATGTGCAGGTTAGGTGGATTGGCCATGATAAATTGCCCTTTGTGTCCCAAATTGCCCTTAGTGTTGGATGGGGTTACTGGGTTATGGGGATAGGGTGGAGGTGTTAGGTAGGGTGCTCGTTCCAAGAGCCGGTACAGACTCGATGGGCCAAATGGCCTCCTTCTGCACTGTAAATTCTATGATAATCTATGATAATCTCTCTAATCCCCCAACTCTCCCGGCAAAGAACATCTCTCTAATCCCCCGGCAAATACAATCTCTCTAATCCCTGAACTCTCCCGGCAAAGACCATCTCTCTAATCCCCACACTCTCCTGGCAAAGCCCATCTCACTATTCCCCAAACTCTCCCGGCAAAGACCATCTTTCTAATCCCCCAAATCTCCCTGCAAAGAACACCTCTCTAATCCCCCCCCCCCTCAGCAAAGATCCCTGCTCTCATCCCCCAACCCTCCCCGGCAAAAACCACCCCTCTAATCCCCCTACTCTCCCGGCAAAGACCATCTCTCTAATCCCGCTACTCTCCCGGCAAAGACCATCTCTCTAATCCCCCTACTCTCCCGGTGAAGACCATCTCTCTAATCCCCCTACTCTCCCAGTGAAGACCATCTCTCTAATCCCCACACTCTCCTGGCAAAGACCATCTCTCTAATCCCCAAACTCTCCTGGCAAAGACCGGCTCTCTAATCCCTGAACTCTCCCAGCAAAAGCCATCTCTGTAATCCCCCAACTCTCCCGGAAAATACCATCTCTCTAATCCCCCAACTCTCCCGGCAAAGACCAACTCTCTAATCCCCCAACTACATGAGAACATAAGAACTAGGAGTAGGAGTAGGAGTAGGCCATCTGGCCTCTCGAGCCTGCTTCATCATTCAATATCATGGCTGATCTTTTTGTGGACTCAGCTCCACTTATCCACCCACTCACCATGCCCCTTAATTCCTTTGCTGTTCACAAATCTATCTTTTTTTGCCTAAATAACATTTAACAAGGTAGCCTCAACTGCTTCACTGGGCAGGGAATTCCATAGATTCACAATCCTCAACTCCGTCTTAAATCTGCTTCCCCTTATTTTGAGGCTATGCCCGCTAGTTCTAGTTTCACTCGCCAGTGGTAACGAGCTCCCTGCTTCTATCTATTCCCTTCATAATTTTATGTTTCTATCAGATCCCCCCCTTATTCTTATAAATTCCAATGAGTATAGTCCCAGTCTACTTAGTCTCTCCTCATTAGCCAATCCTCTCGACTCTGGAATCAACCTGGTAAATCTCCTCTGCACCCTCTCCAGTGCCAGCACATCCTTTCTCAAGTAAGGAGACCAGAACTGTACACTGTACTCCAAGTGTGGCCTCACCAGCACCCTATACATCTGCAACATAACCTCCCTGCTTTTAAACTCCATCCCTCTAGCAATGAAGGACAAAATTCCATTTGGCTTCTTAATTACCTGCTGCACCTGCAAACCAACTTTTTTGCGATTCATGCACAAGGGCACCCAGGCCCCACTACACAGCAGGATGCTGCAATTTTTTACCATTTAAATAATAATCCATTTTGCTGTTATTCCTACCAAAAGGATGACCTCACATTTACCAACATTGTACTCCATCTGCCAGACCCTTGCCCACTCACTTAAACTATCTCTGAAGACTTTCAGTGTTTTCTGCACACTTGTCTCTACCACTCATCTTAATGTCATCCGCAAACTTTGACACATTACACTTGGTCCCCAGCTCCAGATCATCTATGTAAATTGTGAACAATTGCGGACCCAACACTGACCCCTGAGGCACATCATTACCCATTGATCGCCAACCAGAAAAAACACCCATTTATCCCCACTCTTTGCTTTCTGTCAGTTAACCAATCCTCTACCCATACTAATACAATACCTGTAATGCCATGCATCTTTATCTTATGCAGCAGCCTTTTGTGCGGCACTGTGTCGAATGCCTTCTGAAAATCCAGATACACCACATCTACCATTCTCCATTGTGCTTGTAAAGTCCTCAAAGAATTCCACTAAATTATTCAAACATGACCTGCCTTTCATGAACTCATGCTGCGTCTCCCAGTGGGACAATCTCTATCCAGATGTCTCGCTATTTCCTCCTTAACGATAGATTCAAGCATTTTCTCCACTGCAGAAGTTAAGGTCACCGGCCTAAAGTTACCTGCCTTTTCTAAACAGTGGCATCACATTTGCTGTTTTCCAATCTGCCGGGGCCGCCCCATAGTCCAGCGAAGTTTGGTAAATTACCACAAGCGCATCTGCTATTTCCCCACCCACCCGGGATGTATGCCATCAGGGCCAGGAGACTTACCTATTTTTAGCCCCATTAGCTTGCCCAACACTATCTCCTTTGTGCTCATGATCGTTTGTAGGTCCTCAACCTGCCATAGCTTCCTTGCCAACAGTTTTTGGCATGTTATTTGTGTCTTCCACTGTGAAGACTGACACAAAATACCTGTTCAATTCTTCAGCCATTTCCTCATTTCCCATATTAAAACCCCCTTCTCATCCTACCATGGGCAGCACGGTAGCACAGTGGCTTCACAGCTCCAGGGCCCCAGGTTCGATTCCCGGCTTGGGTCACTGTCTTTGCGGAGTCTCCACGTGTGTGCGTGTGTTTCCTCCGGTTCTCCGGTTTCCTCCCACAATCCAAAGATGTGCAGGTTAGATGGATTGGTCATGCTAAATTGCCCTTAGTGTCCAAAAAGGTTAGGTGGGGTTACTGGGTTACGGGGATAGGGTGGAGGTGTGGTCCAGTGAGGGTGATCTTTCCAAAGGCAGGTGCAGACTCGATGGGACGAATGGCCTCCTTCTGAACTGTAAATTCTATGATTTTATAATCCTCTAAAAGACCAAAACTCTCCTGGCAAAGACCATCTCTCTAAACCCCAAACTCTCCCATCAAAGACCATCTCTCTAATCCCCAAACTCTCCCGTCAAAGACCATCTCTTTAATCCCAAACTCTCCCGGAAAATACCACCTCTCTAATCCCCAAAATCTCCCGGTGAAGACCATCTCTTTAATCCCCAAACTCTCCCGGCCAAGACCATTTCTGTAATCCCCAATCTCTCCCAGCGAAGGCCATCACTCTAATCCCCAAAATCTCCCGGCAAAGACCATCTCTCTAATCCCCAAACTCTCCCAGCGAAGACCATCATGCTAATCCCCAAAATCACCGGGCAAAGACCATCTCTCTAATTCCCAAACTCTCCGACAAAGACCATCTCTTTAATCCCCCAGTCTCCCGGCAAACACCATTTCTCTAATCCCTAAACTCTCTGCAAATACCATCTCTGGAATCTCCCAACTCTCCCGGAAATTACCATCTCTGTAATCCCAAACTCTCCCGGTGAAGACCATCTCTTTAATCCCCAAACTCTCCCGGCCAAGACCATCTCTCTAATCCCCCAACTCTCCCGGCAAAGACAGTCTCCCTAATCCCCAAACTCTCCCAGCAAAGACCATCTCGGTAATCCCCCAACTCTCCCGGAAAATTCCATCTCTGTAATCCCTAAACTCTCCCAGTGAAGACCATCACTCTAATTCCCAAAATCTCCCGGCAAAGACCATCTCTCTAATCCACAAACTCTCCTCGTGAAGATCATCTCTCTAATCCCCAAATTCTCCTGGCAAAGACCATCTCCCTAATCCCCAAACTCTCCTGGCAAAGACCATCTCTCTAATCCGCCAACTCTCCCGGCAAAGACCATCTCTCTAATCCCCAAACTCTCCCTGCAAATCTCCTAACTCTCCCGGAAATGATCTTTGTAATCCCCCAAATCTCCTGGCAAAGATCATCTCTCTAATCCCCAAACTCTCCCGGCAAAGACCATCTCTCTAATCACCCAACTCTCCCGGCAAAGACCACTCTCCCGGCAAAGACCATCTCTAATCCCTAAACTCTCCCGATAAAGACCATCTCTCAAATCCCCCAACTCTCCCGGCAAAGACCATCTCTCTAATCCCTAAACTCTCCCTGCAAATCTCCCAACTCTCCCGGAAATTATCTTTGTAATCCCAAACTCTCCCGGTGAAAACCATCTCTTTAATCCCCAAACTCTTCCAGCCAAGACCATCTCTCTAATCCCTGAACTCTCCCGACAAAGACCATCTCTCTAATCACCCAACTCACCCGGCAAAGACCATTCTCCCGGCAAAGACCATCTCTCTAATCCCTAAACTCTCCCGATAAAGACCATCTCTCAAATCCCCCAACTTTCCCAGCAAAAACCATCTCTCTAATCCCCAAACTCTCCCTGCAAATCTCCCAACTCTCCTGGAAATTATCTTTGTAATCCCAAACTCTCCCGGTGAAGACCATCTCTTTAATCCCCAAACTCTCCCAGCCAAGACCATCTCTGTAATCCCGCAACTCTCTCCGCAAAGACCATCTCTCTAATCCCCCAATTCTCCCGGCAAAGACCGTCTCTCTAATCCCCAAACTCTCCCGGCAAAGACCATCTCGCTAATCCCCCAACTCTCCCGGAAAATACCATCTCTGAAATCCCCAAATTCTCCCAGCGAAGACCATCACTCTAATTCCCAAAATCTCCCGGCAAAGACTATCTCTCTAATCCCCCAACTCTCTCGGCAAAGACCATCTCGCTAATCCACAAACTGTCCCGGCAAAGACCATCTCTCTAATCCCCAATCTCTCCTGGCAAAGACAATTTCTCTAATCCCCAAACTCTCCCGGCAAAGACCATCTCTCTAATCCCCCAACTCTCCAGGCAAAGACCATCTCTCTAATCCCCAAACTCTCCCGGTGAAGACCATCTCTCTAATCCCCCAGCTTTCCTGAAACGACCATCTCTCTAATCTTCAAACTCCCGGTGAAGACCATCTCTCTAATCCCCCAACTTTCACGAAAAGACCATCTCTCTGATCCTCAAACTCTCCAGGCAAAGACCATCTCTCTAATCCTTAAACTCTCCCGGTGAAGAACATCTCTCTAATCTTCAAACTCTCCCGGCAAATACCATCTCTGTAATCCCCAAACTATTCCAATAAAGACCATCTCTCTAATCCCCCAGTCTCCCGGCAAACACCATTTCTCTAATCCCTAAACTCTCTGCAAATACCATCTCTGGAATCTCCCAACTCTCCCGGAAATTACCATCTCTGTAATCCCAAACTCCCACGGTGAAGACCATCTCTTTAATCCCCAAACTCTCCCGGCCAAGACCATCTCTCTAATCCCCCAACTCTCCCGGCAAAGACCGTCTCCCTAATCCCCAAACTCTCCCAGCAAAGACCATTTTGGTAATCCCACAACTCTCCCGGAAAATTCCATCTCTGTAATCCCTAAACTCTCCCAGCGAAGACCATCACTCTAATTCCCAAAATCTCCCGGCAAAGACCATCTCTCTAATCCACAAACTCTCCTCGTGAAGATCATCTCTCTAATCCCCAAATTCTCCTGGCAAAGACCATCTCCCTAATCCCCAAACTCTCCTGGCAAAGACCATCTCTCTAATCCCCCAACTCTCCCGGCAAAGACCACTCTCCCGGCAAAGACCATCTCTCTAATCCCCAAACTCTCCCTGCAAATCTCCTAACTCTCCCGGAAATGATCTTTGTAATCCCCCAAATCTCCTGGCAAAGATCATCTCTCTAATCCCCAAACTCTCCCGGCAAAGACCATCTCTCTAATCCCTAAACTCTCCCGATAAAGACCATCTCTCAAACCCCCCAACTCTCCCGGCAAAGACCATCTCTCTAATCCCTAAACTCTCCCTGCAAATCTCCCAACTCTCCCGGAAATTATCTTTGTAATCCCAAACTCTCCCGGTGAAAACCATCTCTTTAATCCCCAAACTCTTCCAGCCAAGACCATCTCTCTAATCCCTGAACTCTCCCGACAAAGACCATCTCTCTAATCACCCAACTCACCCGGCAAAGACCACTCTCCCGGCAAAGACCATCTCTCTAATCCCTAAACTCTCCCGATAAAGACCATCTCTCAAATCCCCCAACTTTCCCAGCAAAAACCATCTCGCTAATCCCCAAACTCTCCCTGCAAATCTCCCAACTCTCCTGGAAATTATCTTTGTAATCCCAAACTCTCCCGGTGAAGACCATCTCTTTAATCCCCAAACTCTCCCAGCCAAGACCACCTCTGTAATCCCGCAACTCTCTCCGCAAAGACCATCTCTCTAATCCCCCAACTCTCCCGGCAAAGACCGTCTCTCTAATCCCCAAACTCTTCCGGCAAAGACCATCTCGGTAATCCCCCAACTCTCCCGGAAAATACCATCTCTGAAATCCCCAAACTCTCCCAGCGAAGACCATCACTCTAATTCCCAAAATCTCCCGGCAAAGACTATCTCTCTAATCCCCCAACTCTCTCGGCAAAGACCATCTCGCTAATCCACAAACTGTCCCGGCAAAGACCATCTCTCTAATCCCCAATCTCTCCTGGCAAAGACAATTTCTCTAATCCCCAAACTCTCCCGGCAAAGACCATCTCTCTAATCCCCCAACTCTCCAGGCAAAGAACATCTCTCTAATCCCCAAACTCTCCCGGTGAAGACCATCTCTCTAATCCCCCAACTCTCCCGGCAAAGACTGTCTCTCTAATCCCCAAACTCTTCCGGCAAAGACCATCTCGGTAATCCCCCACCTCTCCCTGAAAATACCATCTCTGAAATCCCCAAACTCTCCCAGCGAAGACCATCACTCTAATTCCCAAAATCTCCCGGCAAAGACTATCTCTCTAATCCCCCAACTCTCTCGGCAAAGACCATCTCGCTAATCCACAAACTGTCCCGGCAAAGACCATCTCTCTAATCCCCAATCTCTCCTGGCAAAAACAATTTCTCTAATCCCCAAACTCTCCCGGCAAAGACCATCTCTCTAATCCCCCAACTCTCCAGGCAAAGACCATCTCTCTAATCCCCAAACTCTCCCGGTGAAGACCATCTCTCTAATTCCCCAACTTTCACGAAAAGACCATCTCTCTGATCCTCAAACTCTCCAGGCAAAGACCATCTCTCTAATCTTTAAACTCTCCCGGTGAAGAACATCTCTCTAATCTTCAAACTCTCCCGGCAAATACGATCTCTGTAATCCCCAAACTATTCCAATAAAGACCACCTCTCTAATCCCCAAACTACCACGGCAAAGACCATCTCTCTAATCCTCAAACTCTCCCGGCAAATACCATCTCTCTAATCCCACAAGTCTCCAGGCGAACACCATACCTCTAATCTCCTAACTCCCCCCTCGAAGTTCATCCCTCTAATCACCTAATTCTCCTGTGGAAGACCATCTCGCAAATCCCCTAAAATTACCCATCGAATGCCATCCCATGATCCTCTAACTCACCCATTAAAAAACATCCCTTTAAACCCTAATGTTGCCATCGAAAACCATCTCTATAATTTCCTAACTCTACAGGTGAATACTATTCCTCTAAGTCCATTACTCGAACACCCTCCCTCTAATTCCCAAACTCTCCAAAGATGATCATCCTCTAATCCCCTAACTCTCCTGGTGAGGACTCGCTCTAATCCCCTAGCTCTCCCATTGAAAACCATCCCTCTAATCCCATAACTCTTCCATCAAAAACTATTCCTCTAATCCGAAAACTCTCCATGGAAGTCAATTCCTCCAAACCCCAACTCTCCCGTCGAAGACCATCCCTCTAATCCCCTAAATCTCCCATCAAAATCCATCCCTCTAATCCCCCAACTCTCCTATCGAAGACCATCCCTCTAATTCCTCAACTTTCTCATTGAAGACCATCCCTCTAATCCCCTAACACTCCGAGAAAAGACAGCCCTCTAATCTCCTAACTCACCCAGCGAAAACCATCCCTTTAATCCCCTAGTTCTCCCATCGAAGACCAACTCTAGAATCCCAACCCCTCCCGGTGAAGACCATCCCTCTATTCTCCTAACTCTCCCAGCGAACACCATTCCTCTAATCCCCCATCAAAATCCATCCCTTAATCCCTAACTCTCCTGACGAAGACCATCCCTCTAATCCCCTGTCCCATTAAAGACCATCCCTCTAATCCCCTGTCCCATCAAAGACCATACCTCTGATCCCTTAACTCTTCCATCAAACACCATCCCTCTAATCGCCTTACTCTCATTCAAGACTATCCCTCTAATCCCCTAACTCTTCCGGTGAGGACCAAACACTCTACTCTCCTAATTTCCCCATCAAAGACCTTCCTTCTTATCCCCTAACTCTCACAGCGAAGGCCATCCTTCTAATCCCCTAGTTCTCCCATTGATGACCATCCCTCTAATCTAGCTCTCCCATCGAAGACCATCTCTCTAATCTCCTAGCTCTCCCATCAGGAGAGTTCATGGACTAAAGCAAAAAGTGCAGAGGATACCGGAGGTCTGCAGAAGGATTTCGATAGGTTAAGTGAATGGCCTAGGTTCTGGCAGATGGAATTCAATGTTGCCAAGTGTGAGGCTATCCATTTTGGGAGGAATAACAGCAGAATGGATTATTATTTAAACGGTAAGATGTTAAAACATGCTGCTGTGCAGAGGGACCTGGGTGTGCTGGTGCACGAGTCGCAAAAAGTTGGTGTGCAGGTGCAACAGGTGATTAAGAAGGCTAATCAAGTTTTGTCTTTCATTGCTAGAGGGATGGAGTTCAAGACTAGGGAGGTTATGCTGCAATTGGAAAAGGTGTTGGTGAGGCCACATCTGGAGAAGTGTGTTCAGTTTTGGTCTCCTTGCCTGAGAAAGGACATATTGGCACTGGAGGGAGTGCAGAGGAGATTCACTAGGTTGATCCCAGAGTTGAGGGGATTAGATTATGACGAGAGGTTGAGTAGACTGGGACTGTACTCATTGGAGTTTAGAAGGATGCGGGGGGATCTTATTGAAACATATAAAATTATGAAGGGAATGGATAGGATAGATGCGGGCAGGTTGTTTCCACTGGTCGGGGAAAGCAGAACTAGGGGGCATAGCCTCAAAATAAGGGGAAGTAGATTTAGGACCAAGTTTAGGAGGAACTTCTTCACCCAAAGGGTTGTGAATCTCTGGAATTCCTTGCCCAGTGAAGCAGTTGAGACTCCTTCTTTAAACGTTTTTAAGAAAAAGATAGATACCTTTCTAAAGAATAAAGGGATTCGGGAATATGGTGTACGGGCCAGAGAGTGGAGCTGAGGCCACAAAGATCAGCCATGATCTCGTTGAATGGCGGAGCAGGCTCGAGGGGCCAGATGGCCTACTCCTGTTCCTAGTTCTTATGTTCTTATGTAGATGGTCTCCAATGAGAGATTTGGTGGATTAGCGGGATGGTCATCACCGGGAGAGTTGGGGATTAGAGGGATGGTCGTGGATGGGAGAGTTCAGAGGAGACCACCCTTCTAAGACCCCAACTCACCTATTGAAGACCATCCCCTCTGACCTCCTAACTCTTATGACAAAGAACATCTGTCTAATCTCCTAACTCCCATGTTGAACACCATCCCTCTAATCTCCCAACTCTCCCAGCGAAGAGCATTTCTCTAATCTCCTAATTCTCCTGGTGACGACCCATCCCGCAAATCCCCCAACTCTCTCATCGGAGACAATCTAATCTCTGAACTCTCCCATCCAACACCATCCCTCTAATCCCCAATACACACTGGAATCTAATCGAGGGATTCGGGTGGTTTATATATAGAATAATAGATACCCAGGTGCGAGTTACACACTGGAATCTAATCGAGGGATTCGGGTGGTTTATATATACAATAATAGATACCCGGGTGTGAGTTACACGCTGGAATCTAATCGAGGGATTCGGGTGGTTTATATATAGAATAATAGATACCCGGGAGTGAGTTACATACTGGAATCTAATGGAGGGTTTCAGGGTGGTTTATATATAGAATAACAGATACCCAGGAGTGAGTTACAGACTGGTGCCTCTAATCTCCTAATTCTCCCACCGAAGACCATCTCTTTAATCTAGGGGTGGCATGGTAGCACAGTTGCTTCACAGCGCCAGGGTCGATTCCCAGCCTGGGTCACTGTCTGTGCGGAGTCTGCACGTTCTCACTGTATCTGCGTGGGTTTCCTCCGGGTGCTCCGGTTTCCTCCCACAAATCCCGAAAGACGTGCTGTTAGGTAATTTGGGCATTCTGAATTCTCCCTCTGTGTACCCGAACAGGCGCTGGAATGTGGCGACTAGGGGCTTTTCAGAGTAACTTCATTGCAGTGTTAACGTAAACCTACTTGTGACAATAAAGATTATTTTAATCCCCTAGCTCTCCTATCGAAGACCATCCCTCTAAGCCCCTGACTCACCTATTGAAGACCATCCCCTCTAATCTCCTAACTCTCGCGGCAAAGACCATCCGTCTAATCCCCTAACTCTCCTATCGGAGACCATCTAATCCCTGAACTCTCCCATCCAAGACCATCCCTCTAATCCCACAATTTTCCCATCGAAGACCATTCCTCTAATTCCCCAACTCTCCCATTGGAGGCCTGGGATGGCAAGGTGGCTAGCAGTGCTGCTTCACAGCAACAGGGATCCAGGTTCAATTCTGGCCTCAGGTGACTGCGGGAAGTTTGCACTTTCTCCCCATATCTGCATAGGTTTCATCTGGGTGTTCCTGTTTCCTCCCACAGTGCAAAGATATGTAGGTTAGGTGGATTAGCCATGATAAAAAAAATTGCCCCTTAATGTCCAGGGGTGTGCAGATTAGGCACAGGAGTGGGTTTAGGTACGGTGCTCTTTCAGAGGGTAGGTGCAGACCCTATGGGCTGTATGGCCTCCTTCTGAACTGTAGGTATTCTATCTAACCCCCTAATCCTCCCATTGAAGACTACCACTCTCTTAATGGTTCTGAACGAAGACTGCCGGAACACTAGTTACTTTCTCTCATGTTGCTTTTCTCTTTCTGCCCCTCTCCCACAGCCACTGGACGAATTTGACGATTTCAGGGATGCATTCAAACTGCTGGGCCTCTGATTTCAGTGACCCTGATAACCCACGACGACCGGCTGCCTCGTCTCGCCAACCATCAATCGACTGACTGACCGTAGGAGAAAGCAGCTGCACATTTCTCCATCTCCTCCACCGGCCTCCTTCTTTTAGGCCTCTTCAGAGCCCAGGCAAGGGGCCTGCATCACGCATGGCACCTACTTAGGCCCCAGGCTTATCAGGATACTCCCAAACTCAACCAAAAACAGTCAGAGAGAGTGGAAAATCTGGTTTGCTTCAGTCACAAGAAGATCAACCCTGGCAGCCCCACTCAGACCAGGCCGAGACTGAAGCATGGGACTTGCCATTATGTGTGCCTGAGTGTCAAACACCAACTGGGAGCAGTAAGAAGTCTTACAACACCAGGTTAAAGTCCAATAGGCTTGTTTGGAATCACTAGCTTTCGGAGCGCAACTCCTTCATCAGCATCGCTCCGAAAGCTAGTGATTCCAAAGCTAGTGGTTAAAGTGACTTTAACCTGCTGTTGTAAGACTTATTACTGTGCCCACCCCAGGCCCATGCCAGCATCTTCACATCATACCAACTGGGAGGACATTCCATTCAAATTCAATTTTAAAAAGCATTAAAAAATCAAGACATATTCACCTGTACAGCCATACCGTGTACTCCGCTTAAATAAAATACTTGAAACTAACTTTGTACATCAATAAATTTCAGGCAGTTTATAATGTCAAATGAACAGGAGCGAGTTGCATGCTGGAATCTAATTCAAGGGTTTGGGGTGGTTTATATATAGAATAACAGATACCCGGGAGTGAGTTACAGACTGGAATCTAATTGAGGGGTTCGGGTGGTTTATATATAGAATAATAGATACCCAGGAGTGAGTTACAGACTGGAATCTAATCGAGGGGTTCAGTGTGGTTTATATATAGAATAACAGATACCTGGGAGTGAGTTACAGACAGGAATCTAATCGAGGGGTTCGGGATGGTTTATATAGAGAACAACAGATACCCGGGAGTGAGTTACAGACTGGAATCTAATCAAGGGGTTTGGGGTGGTTTATATCTAGAATAACAGATACCCGGGAGTGAGTTACAGACTGGAATCTAATGGAGGGTTTCAAGGTGGTTTATATATAGAATAACAGATACCCGGGAGTGAGTTACAGACTGGAATCTAATCGAGGGGTTCAGCATGGTTTATATATAGAATATCAGATACCTGGGAGTGAGTTACAGACAGGAATCTAATCGAGGGGTTCGGGATGGTTTATATAGAGAACAACAGATACCCGGGAGTGAGTTACAGACTGGAATCTAATCAAGGGGTTTGGGGTGGTTTATATCTAGAATAACAGATACCCGGGAGTGAGTTACAGACTGGAATCTAATCGAGGGGTTCAGGGGGGTTTATATATAGAATAACAGATACCCGGGAGTGAGTTACAGACAGGAATCTAATCGAGGGGTTTGGGGTGGTTTATATATAGAATAACAGATACCTGGTAGTGAGTTACAGACTGGAATCTAATCGAGGGGTTCAGCATGGTTTATATATAGAATAACAGATACCCGGGAGTGAGTTACAGACTGGAATCTAATCGAGGGATTCGGGTGGTTTATATATAGAATAATAGATACCCGGGAGTGAGTTACAGACTGGAATATAATCGAGGGGTTCAGCATGGTTTATATATAGAATAACAGATACCTGGGAGTGAGTTACAGACAGGAATCTAATCGAGGGGTTCGGGATGGTTTATATATAGAATAACAGATACCTGGGGGTGAGTTACAGACAGGAATCTAATCGAGGGGTTTGGGGTGGCTTATATATAGAATAACAGATACCTGGGAGTGAGTTACAGACTGGAATCTAATCGAGGGGTTCAGCATGGTTTATATATAGAATAACAGATACCTGGGAGTGAGTTACAGACTGGAATCTAATCGAGGGATTCGGGTGGTTTATATATATATAATAACAGATACCCGGGAGTGAGTTACAGACTGGAATCTAATCGAGGCGTTCAGGGGGGTTTATATATGGAATAACAGATACCCGGGAGTGAGTTACAGACTGGAATCTAATGGAGGGTTTCAAGGTGGTTTATATATAGAATAACAGATACCCGGGAGTGAGTTACAGACTGGAATCTAATCGAGGGGTTCAGCATGGTTTATATATAGAATATCAGATACCTGGGAGTGAGTTACAGACTGGAATCTAATCGAGGGGTTCGGGGTGGTTTATATATAGAATAGCAGATACTCGGGAGTGAGTTACAGACTGGAATCTAATCGAGGGGTTCAGGGTGGTTTATATATAGAATAACAGGTACCCAGGAGTGAGTTACACACTGGACTCTAATCGAGGATGTTCTGGCTTTGGTCTCAGGACCACATAGTTCCTCGTTCTCACAGCAGGAAGGAATTCAGACACATTCGGATTTGCTCGGATTTTATTGTGATATTTGAGTTGGTGAACGACGGTTTTAGAGAGGGCGTCCACTCCAGGCTGGTCCAGGTAGTGATGACAGGTTGTAGGAGGTTCATGTCATCATTCAGGCCCCTTAATTCCGTGCCAGGCCTGCTCCCCTTCTGTCCGCATCCTGGACAAACGCAAGGCCTTCAGAACCTCTTCTGGCCCCACACACTTGTGGTCGTCTGTCCTACAACAGCTCTGAACGCGGGGAAATCCTCAGTACTGCTGAGATCGGGTGCCTGTGGAAGGAAAGAGAGAGGCTGAGAGATGGGTCAGTCCTGAGGGAATGCCGCACTGTCGGAGATTCAGTCCGGAGGGAATGCCGCACTGTCGGAGATTCAGTCCTGAGGGAATGCCGCACTGTCGGAGATTCAGTCCTGAGGGAATGCCGCACTGTCGGAGGTTCAGCCCTGAGGGAATGCCGCACTGTCGGAGATTCAGTCCGGAGGGAATGCCGCACTGTCAGAGATTCAGCCCTGAGGGAATGCCGCACTGTCAGAGATTCAGTCCTGAGGGAATGCTGCACTGTCGGAGATTCAGTCCGGAGGGAATGCCGCACTGTCGGAGATTCAGTCCTGAGGGAATGCCGCACTGTCGGGGATTCAGTCCTGAAGGAGTGCCGCTCTGTCGGAGATTCAGTCCAAATAAGTGCCGCACTGCCGGAGATTCAGTCCTAAGGGAGTGCAGCACTGCCGGAGATTCAGTCCTGAGGGAGTCCCGCACAGTCGGAGATTCAGTCCTGAGGGAATGCCGCACAGTCGGAGATTCAGTCCTGAGGGAATGCAGCACTGCCGGAGATTCAGTCCTGAGGGAGTCCTGCACAGTCGGAGATTCAGTCCTGAGGGAATGCCGCACAGTCGGAGATTCAGTCCTGAGGGAATGCCGCACTGTCGGAGGTTCAGCCCTGAGGGAATGCCGCACTGTCGGAGATTCAGTCCGGAGGGAATGCCGCACTGTCAGAGATTCAGTCCTGAGGGAATGCCGCACAGTCGGAGATTCAGTCCTGAGGGAATGCCGCACTGTCGGAGGTTCAGCCCTGAGGGAATGCCGCACTGTCGGAGATTCAGTCCGGAGGGAATGCCGCACTGTCAGAGATTCAGCCCTGAGGGAATGCCGCACTGTCAGAGATTCAGTCCTGAGGGAATGCTGCACTGTCGGAGATTCAGTCCGGAAGGAATGCCGCACTGTCGGAGATTCAGTCCTGAGGGAATGCCGCACTGTCGGGGATTCAGTCCTGAAGGAGTGCCGCTCTGTCGGAGATTCAGTCCAAATAAGTGCCGCACTGCCGGAGATTCAGTCCTAAGGGAGTGCAGCACTGCCGGAGATTCAGTCCTGAGGGAGTCCCGCACAGTCGGAGATTCAGTCCTGAGGGAATGCCGCACAGTCGGAGATTCAGTCCTGAGGGAATGCAGCACTGCCGGAGATTCAGTCCTGAGGGAGTCCCGCACAGTCGGAGATTCAGTCCTGAGGAAATGCCGCACAGTCGGAGATTCAGTCCTGAGGGAATGCCGCACTGCCGGAGATTCAGTCCTAAGGGAGTGCAGCACTGCCAGAGATTCAGTCCTGAGGGAGTCCCGCACAGTCGGAGATTCAGTCCTGAGGGAATGCCGCACTGTCGGAGATTCAGTCCTGAGGGAATGCCGCACTGTCGGAGATTCAGTCCTGAGGGAATGCCGCACAGTCGGAGATTCAGTCCTGAGGGAATGCCGCACTGTCGGAGATTCAGTCCTGAGGGAATGCCGCACTGTCGGAGATTCAGTCCTGAGGGAATGCCGCACAGTCGGAGATTCAGTCCTGAGGGAATGCCGCACTGTCGGAGATTCAGTCCTGAGGGAGTGCCGTACTTACGAAGGGCAGGCCTGACGGAGTGCCGCACTAATGGAGGGTCGTCCTGAGGGAGTGCCGCACTGTCGGAGATTCAGTCCTGAGGGAGTGCCGCACTGACGGAGGGTCATCCTGAGGGAGTGCCGCATTGATGTGCCATCAACTAACACGAGACGAGTAGTGAACGTAACTGAGGCTTTAATGAACGAAACAGAAAGCCTCCTGGCCTCTGATCCCGAACTGGGGCAGAGGCGGAGACCAGCCATCTTTATACCGGGCCCGAGGGGAGGCGGAGCCATCGGGCAGTGGTTTACCACATTCCATGTAATACAGTGGCAGTTTACCACAATACACATATTATATACTACAGTGGTTCGGAGCCAGTGGGGACAAGCCTAGGCATGTAACAATACAAAGTACAATACAATACAATACAGTGGTTTACCCACACGCACTGACGGACGGTCAGTTCTGAGGGAGTACCGCACTGTCGGAGGGTCATGACTGAGGGCGGCACAGTAGCATAGTGATTCGCACTGTTGCTTCACAACTTCAGGGTCCCAGATTAGATTCCCGGCTTGGGTCACTGTCTGGGTGGAGTCTGCATGTTCACCCCGTGTCAGCATGAGTTTTCTCCCACCGCCAAAGATGTGGATTGGCCATGCTAAATTGCCCTCAAGTGTCCACAAATGTTAGCTGGGGCTACTGGGTTACATCGATAGGATGGAGGTGTGGAGGGTGCTCTTTCCAAGGGTCGGTGCAGACTCGATGGGCCGAATGACCTTCTGCACTGTAAATTTTATGATTCTATGAGGAAATGCCGCACTGTCAGAGGGTCAGTACTGAGGGAGTGCTGCACTGTCAGAGGGTCAGTAGTGAGAGAGTGCTGCACTGTCAGAGGGTCAGTACTGAGAGAGTGCCGCACTGTCAGAGGGTCAGTGCTGAGGGAGTGCCGCACTGTCAGAGGGTCAGTGCTGAGGGAGTGCTGCACAGTCAGAGGGTCAGTACTGAGGGAGGGCTGCACTGACAGAGGGTCAGTACTGAGGGAGTGCTCCACTGTCAGAGGGTCACTACTGAGGGAGTGCCGCACTGTCAGAGGGTCAGTACTGAGGGAGTGCTGCACTGTCGGAGGGTCAGTACTGAGGGAGTGCCGCACTGTCGGAGGGTCAGAACTGAGGGAGTGCCGCACTGTCAGAGGGTCAGTATTGAGGGAGTGCCACACTGTTGGAGGATCAGTCCTGAGGGAGTCCCGCACTGTAGCCCTTCCCCACCCTCTCCCCTCACATACCTGCTGCTGGTCCCAGGGAGCGCCTCGGACGGTGAATCCTCGGTGGTCTGGTTTCTCCACGCTGCAGGTGTCCGGAGTGGGCGGCGGGGTCTGGTCGACCTCTGCGATGTCCAGGAGCTGGATTGGTGAGTGAGAGGAGGGTAGTGAGGGGAAAGGAGAGGACGGGAAATGAGAGGCAGAGTGAGGAACCGGAGAAGTGGAGACATTTCTCCGGATCTCCCGGCATTACCAAGAGTGGCAGTGGTCAGGTCAGAGGGTTGAGAAACACACTGACCAATCCCACAATGGCCCAGAAACCCCACGTCCTGGCGTGCTTCAAACCACCTGGTCCACAATCCCGCGGAGGGCCGGCCTAGAGTCCTGAGGAGGGGCCGGGGCCAGAGGCCCAAGGGAGGGGGGACAGGGTAGAGCCACGACACGAAGCAGAAAAGCTAGAGGGGGATTGGGGTGTTGAGGAAATCCACCCTTAATCCCTCACATTCCTCCACCCGCCTATACTTACATATTCCTGCTCCAGATTGAGGAGATGGTCGGCAGCCTCCTCTACATCATCAGGCAGTCCAGTCACAGTCACACATCTGTTATCCCCGGCTTCACCCTGAGGGAATTGAATCTCTACCTGCGGAAAGAGAAGGAGTGTGTGAGTGAGAGAGAGAGGGAGGCTGAGTGAGAGAGAGAGAGGCTGAGTGAGCGAGAGTGGGAGGCTGAGTGAGAGAGAGAGAGAGGGAGGCTGGGTGAGAGAGAGAGAGAGGGAGGCTGGGTGAGAGAGAGAGAGAGAGAGGCTGAGTGAGAGAGAGAGAGAGGCTGAGTGAGCGAGAGTGGGAGGCTGAGTGAGAGAGAGAGAGAGGGAGGCTGGGTGAGAGAGAGAGAGAGAGAGGCTGAGTGAGAGAGAGAGGCTGAGTGAGCGAGAGTGGGAGGCTGAGTGAGAGAGAGAGAGGCTGAGTGAGCGAGAGTGGGAGCCTGAGTGAGAGAGGGAGAGGGAGGCTGAGTGAGAGAGAGGCTGAGTGAGAGAGAGTCTGAGTGAGAGAAAGAGGGAGGCTGAGAGAGAGAGAGGCTGAGAGAGAGAGGGAGGCTGAGAGAGAGAGAGGCTGAGAGAGAGAGGGAGGCTGAGAGAGAGAGAGAGAGGGAGGCGGGGTGAGAGAGAGGCTAAGTGAGAGAGAGAGAGGCTAAGTGAGAGCGAGGGAGGCTGAGTGAGAGAGAGGCTAAATGAGCGAGAGAGAGGCTAAGTGAGAGAGAGGGAGGCTGAGTGAGAGAGAGGGAGGCTGAGTGAGAGAGAGGGAGGCTCAGTGAGAGAGAGTCTGAGTGAGAGGGAGGCTGAGTGAGAGAGAGGCTGTGGTGGTATGTATTAGGGGTAATATGGTATCTGTGAAGCCGAGAGGCTATTGGCTGACAGGTCCCGGGTCCTGGTTGGATCTGCCGACTTCTGGCTCCGCCCTGAAGGCGGAGTATAAGAGCTCGAGTTCTCCCCGCAGCCTCATTCTGTAACTGAGCTGCTGGGGAACAAGTCTCGCTCAATAAAGCCTCGATAGACTTCATCACATCTCGACTTGTGTAAGTCATTGTGCGCTACAATTTATTAAGCGAGCTTAAAAGGCTATGGAGCTCCGGATCGCCCCGGAGTGCCTGCGGATCAGCCCACATGCAGCAAACTCGGCGGCCGTGTTCAAACACTGGCTAGCATGCTTCGAAGGCTACCTTCGAACGGCCCCCGGCCGGATCACGGAAGAGCAGAAAATGCAGGTCCTGCATTCGAGGGTAAGCCCGGAGATTTACTCGCTTTTAGAAGACGCGGAGGATTTCCCGATGGTGCTCACGTTGCTGAAGGGCATCTACATTCAGTCCGTAAACCAGGGCTACGCACCCCAGCAGAATCGCTCGACGAATTCTACGGCGCGCTGCTGATTTTGGGACGAAACTGCAACTGCCCGCCGGTGAGCGCGATCGAGCACACGGACCTGCTAATTCGAGATGCATTCGTGGCAGGTATGAACTCTCCCCAAATTCTTGGTTGACAACAAAGGACCCCAGCATAGACGGCTCCATGGGGTCCGAAGAAAACGCCGCGACACTACTGCCACGACTGGCTTTGGTGACACTGGATCAATCGCGGCCCCGGACGCTCCAAACGACGACAACAACTGTGCTGGTCAACGGATACGAGACCCCATGCTTGATCGACTCCGGGAGCACGGAAAGTTTTATTCACCCAGATACGGTAAGACGCTGTTTTCTGTCCATCCATCCAAGCACGCAAAAGATTTCCCTAGCTGCAGGATCCCACTCAGTAGAGATCAAAGGGTTCTGCATCGCGAACCTAACGGTGCAAGAGAGGGAGTTTAAGAACTTCAGGCTCTACGTCCTTCCCCAACTCTGCGCGCCCACATTACTGGGATTAGATTTCCAGTGTAACCTCCAGAGCCTAACATTCCAATTCTGTGGCCTAATACCCCCACTCACTATCTGCGGCCTCGCAACCCTCAAGGTTGAACCGCCGTCCTCGTTTGCAAACCTCACCCCGGATTGCAAACCTGTCGCTACTAGGAGCAGACGGTACAGCGCCCAGGACCGGATGTTTATCCGGTCAGAAGTCCAGCGGTTGCTGAAGGAAGGCATAGTCCAGGCCAGCAATAGTCCCTGGAGAGCCCAGGTGAAAGTTGTGAAGACCGGGGAGAAGCAAAGGATGGTCGTAGACTATAGCCAGACCATCAACAGATACACGCAGCTAGATGCGTACCCTCTCCCCCGCATATCCGACATGGTCAATCGGATTGCACAGTACAAGGTCTTTTCCACCGTGGACCTCAAGTCCACCTACCACCAGCTCCCCATCCGCCCAGGTGACCGCAAGTACACGGCCTTCGAGGCAGACAGGCGGCTATACCATTTCCTAAGGGTCCCATTTGGCGTCACGAACGGGGTCTCGGTCTTCCAACGGGAGATGGACCGAATGGTTGACCAGCACGGGTTGCAGGCCACGTTCCCGTATCTCGACAACGTAACTATCTGCGGCCACGATCAGCAGGACCACGACGCCAACCTCCAAAAGTTCCTCCAGACCGCTAACGCCCTGAACCTCACACATAACAAGGAAAAATGCGTTTTTTAGCACAAACCGTTTGGCCATCCTGGGGTACGTAGTGCGCAATGGAGTAATAGGCCCCGACCCCGAACGCATGCGCCCCCTTATGGAATTCCCCCTCCCCCACTGCTCCAAAGCCCTGAAACGTTGCCTGGGCTTCTTTTCATATTACGCCCAGTGGGTCCCCGCGTACGCAGACAAGGCCCGCCCGTTAATACAGTCCACTACCTTCCCCCTGTCGATAGAGGCCCGCCAGGCCTTCAGCCGCATCGCAAAGGCCACGATGCGCGCCATCGACGAGTCCCTCCCCTTCCAGGTAGAGAGCGACGCATCCGATGTAGCTCTGGCGGCCACCCTTAACCAAGCGGGCAGACCCGTGGCCTTTTTCTCCCGGACCCTCTCCTCACCGGCTAACGGTCGGTAGCCTTTATGTTCAATAATGCACAGCGGGGCAAAATTAAGAATGACAAGATCTTAAGGTGGAGGATCGAGCTCTCCACCTATAACTATGAGATCTTGTATCGTCCCGGAAAGCTGAACGAGCTGTCTGATGCCCTATCCCGTGGCA
This sequence comes from Scyliorhinus torazame, assembly GCF_047496885.1. Taxonomy (NCBI): domain Eukaryota; kingdom Metazoa; phylum Chordata; class Chondrichthyes; order Carcharhiniformes; family Scyliorhinidae; genus Scyliorhinus; species Scyliorhinus torazame. The sequence goes on along the minus strand of NC_092722.1, from coordinate 72,547,723 downwards.
CATGTGCCAACGCACAAATAGACCGCCTCCAAGCCCTCCACGAGGACCTCTGCCACCCGGGGGTCACTCGATTCTACCATTTCATAAAGTCCTGCAACCTCCCCTACTCTGTTGACGCCGTACAGTCACCAGGAACTGCCACATCTGCGCAGAGTGCAAACCGCACTTTTTCAGGCCGGATAGAGTGCACCTGATCAAGGCTTCCTGCCCCTTTGAACGCCTCAGTTTGGATTTCAAAGGGCCCCTCCCCTCCACCGACCGCAACGCATACTTCCTGAACGTGGGGAACGGATACTCCCATTTCCCCTTCGCCATTCCCTGCCCCGACATGACAGCGGCCACGGTCATTTAAGCCCTGGGCACCATCTTTACACTGTTCGGCTTCCCCGCATACATCCATAGCGACAGGGATCCTCCTTCATGAGTGACGAGCTGTGTCAGTTCCAAGGGCATTGCCTCGAGCAGGACGACCAGCTACAACCCCCGGGGGAACGGGCAGGTAGAGAGGGAGAACGGCACGGTCTGGAAGACTGTCCTACTGGCCCTACGGTCCAGAGATCTCCCAGTTTCCCGGTGGCAGGAAGTCCTCCCGGATGCCCTCCACTCCATCAGGTCGCTGCTGTGTACCACCACTAACCAAACGCCTCCCGAGCGCCTCCTGGTCTTCCCTAGGAAGTCCTCCTCCGGAACGTCGCTGCCGACCTGGCTGGCAGCCCCAGGACCCATCTTGCTCCGGAAACATGTGCGGGTGCACAAATCGGACCCGTTGGTCGAGAGGGTTCACCTTCTCCACGCGTACCCGCAGTACGCCTATGTGGCGTACCCCGACGGCCGACAGGACACGGTCTCCCTGCGTGACCTGGCGCCCGACGGCAACACGCACGCACCCCCAACACCGATCACCCCCTCCCTGCCACCGGCGCACCCCACGACCACCCCCTTCCCGGAGGGATCGGTCCTCCTCCCGTGCCCGCCCAGGAGTAAAACAGGAACAGCGCAACGTTCCCGGAGACGACAGCGCCCGTGCCAGCACCTGCACCACCACCGGGGCTGAGGCGATCGACGAGGAAGACCAGACCGCCCGCTCGATTCGTGAAATCCGCGTGACACCGAGGAAGCAAGAATTTTATTGTAAAATAATGTTTTTCTCCCTTATTGTAAATAATTCTGACAAACTTGTACATAGCTAAATGTTGGGCTAAATATATATAGCCACAGTTCGAAAATTGTTCCAGGGCCAGCCTTGTAAACCCCTACCACCATGCGAACCACCACCCCGCCGGGTTCCTTTTTAACAAGGGGTGAATGTGGTGGTATGTATTAGGGGTAATATGCTACCTGTGAAGCCGAGAGGCTATTGGCTGACAGGTCCCGGGTCCTGGTTGGATCTGCCGACTTCTGGCTCCGCCCTGAAGGCGGAGTATAAGAGCTCGAGTTCTCCCCGCAGCCTCATTCTGTAACTGAGCTGCTGGGGAACAAGTCTCGCTCAATAAAGCCTCGATAGACTTCATCGCTTCTAGTCTTGTGTAAGTAATTGTGCGCTACAGAGGCTGAGTGAGAGAGAGGGAGGCTGAGTGAGAGAGAGGGAGGCTGAGTGAGAGAGCGGGAGGCTGAGAGTGAGGGGGGAGGCTGAAAGAGAGCGAGGCTGAAAGAGAGCGAGGCTGAGTGAGAGCGAGGCTGAGTGAGAGCGAGGCTGAGTGAGAGAGGCTGAGTGAGAGAGAGGCTGAGTGAGAGAGAGGCTGAGTGAGAGAGAGGCTGAGTGAGAGAGGCTGAGTGAGAGAGAGGCTGAGTGAGAGAGAGGCTGAGTGAGAGAGAGGCTGAGTGAGAGAGAGGCTGAGTGAGAGAGAGGCTGAGTGAGAGAGAGGCTGAGTGAGAGAGGCTAAGTGAGAGAGAGGGAGGCTGGGTGAGAGAAAGGGAGGCCGAGTGAGAGAGAGGCTGAGAGAGAGAGGGAGGCTGAGAGAGAAAGGGAGGCTGAGAGAGAGAGAGAGAGAGTCTGAGTGAGAGAGAGTCTGAGAGAGAGAGGGAGGCTGAGAGAGAGGGAGGCTGAGAGAGAGGGAGGCTGAGTGAGGGGGGGGGGGAGGCTGAAAGAGAGAGAGTCTGAGTGAGAGAGAGTCTGAGAGAGAGAGGGAGGCTGAGTGAGAGGGAGGGAGAGGCTGAGTGAGGGAGAGGCTGAGTGAGTCTGAGTGAGAGAGAGGGAGAGGCTGAGTGAGGGAGAGGCTGAGTGAGTCTGAGTGAGAGAGAGTCAGTGAGAGAGAGTCTGAGTTTTTCATAGAATTTACAGTGCAGAAGGAAGCTATTTGGCCCATCGAGTCTGCACCGGCTCTTGGAAAGAGCACCCTACCCAAGGTCCACACCTCCACCCTATCCCCATAACCCAGTAACCCCACCCAACACTAAGGGCAATTTTGGACACTAAGGGCAATTTATCATGGCCAATCCACCTAACCTGCACATCTTTGGACTGTGGGAGGAAACCGGAGCACGTGGAGGAAACCCACGCACACACGGGGAGGATGTGCAGACTCCGCACAGACAGTGACCCAGTGAGAGAGAGTCTGAGTGAGAGAGAGTCTGAGTGAGAGGGAGGCTGAGTGAGTGAAAGAGAGGCTGAGTGAGTGAGAGAGAGGCTGAGTGAATGAGAGAGAGGCTGAGTGAGTGAGAGAGAGGCTGAGTGAGTGAGAGAGAGGCTGAGTGAGTGAGAGAGAGGCTGAGTGAGTGAGAGAGAGGCTGAGTGAGTGAGAGAGAGGCTGAGAGAGAGAGAGGCTGAGAGAGAGAGAGAGGCTGAGAGAGAGAGAGAGGCTGAGAGAGAGAGAGAGGCTGAGAGAGAGAGAGGCTGAGAGAGAGAGAGGCTGAGAGAGAGAGAGGCTGAGAGAGAGGCTGTGTGAGAGAGAGAGTGAGGCTGAGTGAGTGAGAGCGAGGCTGAGTGAGAGAGGCATGCTGTGAGAGAATGGTGCACAGTGGTCAGAGTGTGGTCTAACTGAGGGATATGGAGACCAGGCCTGGCCACAATGCTGCAAGTGTTGTTTAATCAACGATACCGAGACCACTAATTAAAAAGGGAAGTCGAGAGAAATAAGGTAATTATGGACCAGTAAGCCTGACGTCTGCAGTGGGAAACACTCTAGAATCCATTACCAAAGATTATGTAGCAGAGTATTTCGAAAACAGTGGCAGAATCGGACAGAATCAGCATGAATCTACGAAGGGAATATCATGCTCGATAAATCTACTCGAATACTTTGAGGATGTAACTAGTAGAATTGATGAAGGGGAGCCAGTGGATGGTGTCTATTTGGACTTTCAGAAGGTTTTTGACAAAGTCCCGCACAAAAGATTTGTGTGTAAAATTAAAGCACAAGTGATTGGGGGTAGTGTATTGAGGAGACATTAAGGAGTCTTTTTCAAATTGGTAGGCAGTGACTAGTGGGTTTTCCACAGGGATCGGTGCTAGGGCCCCAGCTATTCACAATATATATTAATGATTTAGATGAGGGAACAAAGTGTTGTATCTCCAAATTTGCGGATGACACCAAGTTGGGTGTGAGGGTGAGCTGTGAGGAGGATACGGAGATCCTTCAGTGTGATTTGGACACGTTGACTGAGTGCGCAAATGAATGGCAGATGCAGGATAATTTGGTTAAATGCGAGGTCATACACTTTGGTAGCAAAAACAAGGCAGATTATTATCCCAATGGCCATAAATTGGGAGAGGGGAATGTGCAATGAGACCTAGGTGTCCTCGTACACCAGTCACTGAAGGTAAGGATGCAGGTGCCGCAGGTGGTAAAGAAGACAAATGGTGTGTTCACCTTCATAGCGAGAGGATTCGAGTGCAAAAACAGGGCTGTCTTGCTGCAATTATACAGGGCTTGGCGAGACCACCTGGAATATTGTGTGCAGTTTTAGTCTCCTTATCTGAGGAAGGATTTTCTAGCCACAGAGGGAGTGCAGTGAAGGTTTACCAGACTGATTCCTGGGACGGCAGGACTGACGTACGTGGAGAGATTGAATCAGTTAGGATTGTATTCGCTGGAGTTCAGAAGCATGAGGCGGAGAGGATCTCTTGAAAAAAACCTTAAATTCTAACAGGACCAGACAGGGTAGATGCAGGAAGGATGTTCCCGATGGTGGGTGTGTCCAGAACCAGGGGTCACAGTCTGAGGGTACGGGGGAGACCATTTAGGACAGAGATGAGGAGAAATGTCTTTATCTAGACAATGGTAACCCTGTGAAATTCATTGCCACAGGAAGTTGCGGAGTCCAAAACATTGTATGGTTTCAGGAAGCAGTTAGATATAGCATTAGGACAAAGGGGATCAAAGGATGTGGGGAAAGCGGGGTTAGGCGACTGAGTTGGATGATCAGCCATGATCATAATCAATGGTGGAGCGGGCTTGAAGGGCCTAATAGCCTCCTCCTGCTCCTATTTTTTTCTATATTTCCATCAGAACGGTGCACTGTGGTCCAAGTATGGTCTAACCTCGGGATGCGGAAACCAGAACTGTACACAGTGCTCAGAGTGTGGTCGAAACAAGGCATACAGAAAGGGGAACTGTGCATGCTGCTCCGAGTGTGGTCTAACCGAGGGATATGGAAACTGGAACTGTGCACGGTGTTCTGAATGTGGTGTAACCGAGGGATATGGATACCGGAACTGTGCATGGTGCTCCGAGTGTGGTCTAACCGGGGTAAATGGATACCGGAACTGTGCATGGTGCTCCGAGTGTGGTCTAACCGGGGTAAATGGATACTGGAACTGTGCATGGTGCTCAGAGTGTGATCTAACCGAGGGATATGGATACCGGAACTGTGCATGGTGCTCCGAGTGTGGTCAACTGAGGGATATGGATACTGGAACTGTGCATGGTGCTCAGAGTGTGGTCTAACTGAGGGATTATGGATACCAAAACTGTGCATGGTGCTCCGAGTATGGTCTAACCACGGTATATGGATACCGGAACTGTGCATGGTGCTCAGTGTGGTCTAACTGAGGGATACAGAGACCTGAACCATGAACGGTGCTCCGAGTGTGGTCTAACCGAGGGATACAGAGACCAGAACTGTGCATGGTGCTCAGAGTGTGGTCTAACTGAGGGACATAGAGACCAGGGGCTGGATTCTCCGCACCCCAATTCTGAAATCGCATTCGGCGACAGGGCAAAGGATTAGTTTTTCCCCCACGAAATCAGGACCGGTGCCAGTTCCGTTATTCTCCGCTTCCCCGAAAAGCATGCACCGAGTATCCATCGCCTCAGGCCATTACCCGAGGCCCGCCCCGACCGGCCGAATTTCCCACGGCGCGGTTCTAATCTGGTCCTGCTGTTCGTGAACCTCGCGTGGTGGCTGCGGAATCAGTCCGGGACCGCCACAGTCGGGGGAGGCTTCATTCGGGACTGGGGACTATGCGCGCGGGCGGTCCGGGTCAGGCGAGTGGCCAATGCGGGGTACTATTTCGGCGGTCTAGGTCACGCGGACTGAGTCCTCCATGGAACACTGTGTGGCCGCTGGAGGCCATCGCCTTGTGCATGCATGGCCTCTGACCCGGAAGTGCAAGGGCTGTATCAGTAGTTAGAGACGCCAGCTCTACAACAGCTGCCTGCCAGTTTTCCTGGCGGAAAGGTCCACAGTTTTTACGACAGCGTGGGGACATAGTCCCAAAAATAAAGAATGCACCCCCAGAACTGTGCTCAGAGTGTGGTCTAACCAAGGGATACGGAGACCGCACAGTGCTCAGAGCGTTATCTAACGGAGATATATGGAGATCAGAACTGTGCACGGTGCCCTGTGGTCTAACTGAGCTAGACAGAAACCAAAACGGTGCACGGTGCTCAGTGTGGTCTAACCGAGATACAGAGAAACCAAAACTGTGCACGGTGCTCCGTGTGGTCTAACCGAGATACAGAGAAACCAAAACTGTGCACGGTGCTCCGTGTGGTCTAACCGAGATACAGAGAAACTAAAACTGTGCACGGTGCTCCGTGTGGTCGAATCAAGGAACACAGATACCAAAACTGCGTACGGTGCTCCGGATGGTCTAACCGAGATACGGAGAAACTAAAACTGTGCACGGTGCTTCGTGTGGTCTAACCGAGATACAGAGAAACCAAAACTGTGCACGATGCTTCGTGTGGTCTAACAGAGTACACAGAAACCAAAACTATGCACCGTGCTCCGTGTGGTCTAACCGAGGTACGGAGAAACCAAAACTGTGCACGGTGCTCCGTGTGGTCTAACCGAGATACGGAGAAACCAAAACTGTGCACATGCTCCGTGTGGTCTAACCGAGATACAGAGAAACCAAAACTGTGCACGGTGCTCCGTGTGGTCTAACCGAGATACAGAGAAACCAAAACTGTGCACGGTGCTCCGAGTGTGGTCTAACCAAGATACAGAGAAACCAAAACTGTGCATGGTGCTCAGTGTGGTCTACCGAGGTATACAGAAACCAAAACTGTGCACGGTGCTCAGAGTATGGTCTACAATACTTTTCACTGTATGCTAATACATGTCACAATAATAAATCAAATCAAATCAAATGTGGTCTAACCGAGATACACAAAAACCAAAACTGTGCATGGTGCTCCGTGTGGTCAACCGAGATACACAAAAAACAGAACTGTGCACGGTGCTCCGAGTGTGGTCTAACCGAGGTACACAGAAACCAAAACTGTGCACGGTGCTCAAAGTGGGGTTAAATCGAGAGATACGGAGACTGGTACAGTGCACAGTGCTCCCAGTGTGGTCTAATCCTAATCAGAAAATCATGTCTACCTTGTAATCATCCATTAATTTCCGGACATGTTTTCCCCGAGTTCCAATGATTCGAGGGTGAACACGAGGATCGAGTGAGACTTTCCTGGTGCAGAGATCCTCAAAACCCCGGATCATCTCCAGAATTGTGGCTTGTGCAGCCTCAACATTCTTCTGATAACCAGTGATGGTGACCAACTCCTAATCACAGACAGCACGGAATTAGATATGAAAAAAAGCCCCCTCTACACTGTCCCTGTCAAACATTCCCAGGACAGGTACAGCACGGTGTTAGGTACAGAGTAAAGCTCCTTCTACACTGTCCCCATCAAACACTCCCAGGACAGGTACAGCATGGTGTTAAATACAGAGTAAAGCTCCCTCTACACTGTCCCCATCAAACACTCCCAGGACAGGTACAGCACGGTGTTAGGTACAGAGTAAAGCTCCTTCTACACTGTCCCCATCAAACACTCCCAGGACAGGTACAGCACGGTGTTAAATACAGAGTAAAGCTCCCTCTACACTGTCCCCATCAAACACTCCCAGGACAGGTACAGCACGGTGTTAGGTGCAGAGTAAAGCTCCTTCTACACTGTCCCCATCAAACACTCCCAGCACAGGTACAGCATGGTGTTAAATACAGAGTAAAGCTCCCTCTACACTGTCCCCATTAAACACTCCCAGGACAGGTACAGCACAGTGTTAAATACAGAGTAAAGCTCCCTCTGCACTGTCCCCATCAAACACTCCCAGGACAGGTACAGCATGGGGTTAGATACAGAGTAAAGCTCCCTCTACACTGTCCCCATCAAACACTCACAGGACAGGTACAGCACGGGGTTAGATACAGAGTAAAGCTCCCTCTGCACTGTCCCCATCAAACACTCCCAGTACAGGTACAGCACGAGGTAAGATACAGAGTAAAGCTCCCTCTGCACTGTCCCCATCAAACACTCCCAGTACAGGTATAGCACGGGGTTAGATACAGAGTAAAGCTCCCTCTGCACTGTCCCCATCAAACACTCCCAGTACAGGTACAGCACGGGGTAAGATACAGAGTAAAGCTCCCTCTACACTGTCCCCATCAAACACTCCCAGGACAGGTACAGCACAGGGTTAGATACTGAGGAAGCTCCCTCTACACTGTTGCATCAAACACTCCCAGGACAGGTACGGCACGGGGTTAGATACAGAGTCAAGCTCCCTCTACACTGTCGCGTCAAACACTCCCAGGACAGGTACAGCACGGGGTTAGATACAGAGTCATGCTCCCTCTACACCGTCCCCATCAAACACTCCCAGGACAGGTACAGCACGGGGTTAGATACAGAGTCAAGCTCCCTCTACACTGTCGCATCAAACATTCCCAGGACAGGTACAGCACGGGGTTAGATACAGAGTCAAGCTCCCTCTACACTGTCGCATCAAACATTCCCAGGACAGGTACAGCACAGGGTTAGATACAGAGTCAAGCTCCCTCTACGCTGTCGCATCAAACATTCCCAGGACAGGTACAGCACGGGGTTAGATACAGAGTCAAGCTCCCTCTACACTGTCTCCATCAAACACTCCCAGGGCAGACACAGCACGGGGTTGGATACAGAGTAAAGCTCCCTCTGCACTGTCCCCATCAAACACTCCCAGGACAGGTACAGCACAGGGTTAGATACAGAGTAAAGCTCCCTCTACACTGTCCCCAACAAACACTCCCAGGACAGGTACAGCAAGGGGTTAGATACAGAGTAAAGCTCCCTCTACACTGTCCCCACCAAACATTCCCAGGACAGGTACAGCACGTAGTTAAATATAGAGTAAAGCTCCCTCTACACTGTCCCCATCAAACACTCCCAGGACAGGTACAGCACGTAGTTAAATATAGAGTAAAGCACCCTCTACACTGTCCCCATCAAACACTCCCAGGACAGGTACAGCACGTAGTTAAATATAGAGTAAAGCTCCCTCTACACTGTCCCCATCAAACACTCCCAGGACAGTTACAGCACGGAGTTAGATACAGAGTAAAGCTCCCTCTACACTGCCCCATCAAACACTCCCAGGACAGGTACAGCATCGGGGTTAGATACAGAGTAAAGCTCCCTCTACACTGTCCCCATCAAACACTCCCAGGACAGGTACAGCACGGGGTTAGATACAGAGTAAAGCTCCCTCTACACTGTCCCCAACAAACACTCCCAGGACAGGTACAGCAAGGGGTTAGATACAGAGTAAAGCTCCCTCTACACTGTCCCCACCAAACATTCCCAGGACAGGTACAGCACGTAGTTAAATATAGAGTAAAGCTCCCTCTACACTGTCCCCATCAAACACTCCCAGGACAGGTACAGCACGTAGTTAAATATAGAGTAAAGCACCCTCTACACTGTCCCCATCAAACACTCCCAGGACAGGTACAGCACGTAGTTATATATAGAGTAAAGCTCCCTCTACACTATCCCCATCAAACACTCCCAGGACAGTTACAGCACGCAGTTAGATACAGAGTAAAGCTCCCTCTACACTGCCCCATCAAACACTCCCAGGACAGGTACAGCATCGGGGTTAGATACAGAGTAAAGCTCCCTCTACACTGTCCCCATCAAACACTCCCAGGACAGGTACAGCACGGGGTTAGATACAGAGTCAAGCTCCCTCTACACTGTCGCATCAAACATTCCCAGGACAGGTACAGCACAGGGTTAGATACAGAGTCAAGCTCCCTCTACGCTGTCGCATCAAACATTCCCAGGACAGGTACAGCACAGGGTTAGATACAGAGTCAAGCTCCCTCTACACTGTCTCCATCAAACACTCCCAGGGCAGACACAGCACGGGGTTGGATACAGAGTAAAGCTCCCTCTGCACTGTCCCCATCAAACACTCCCAGGACAGGTACAGCACAGGGTTAGATACAGAGTAAAGCTCCCTCTACACTGTCCCCAACAAACACTCCCAGGACAGGTACAGCAAGGGGTTAGATACAGAGTAAAGCTCCCTCTACACTGTCCCCACCAAACATTCCCAGGACAGGTACAGCACAGGGTTAGATACAGAGTCAAGCTCCCTCTACGCTGTCGCATCAAACACTCCCAGGACAGGTACAGCACGGGGTTAGATACAGAGTCAAGCTCCCTCTACACTGTCGCATCAAACATTCCCAGGACAGGTACAGCACGGGGTTAGATACAGAGTCAAGCTCCCTCTACACTGCCCCCATCAAACACTCCCAGGACAGGTACAGCACAGGGTTAGATACAGAGTAAAGTTCCCTCTACACTGTCCCCAACAAACACTCCCAGGACAGGTACAGCAAGGGGTTAGATACAGAGTAAAGCTCCCTCTACACTGTCCCCACCAAACATTCCCAGGACAGGTACAGCACGTAGTTAAATATAGAGTAAAGCTCCCTCTACACTGTCCCCATCAAACACTCCCAGGACAGGTACAGCACGTAGTTAAATATAGAGTAAAGCACCCTCTACACTGTCCCCATCAAACACTCCCAGGACAGGTACAGCACGTAGTTAAATATAGAGTAAAGCTCCCTCTACACTGTCCCCATCAAACACTCCCAGGACAGTTACAGCACGCAGTTAGATACAGAGTAAAGCTCCCTCTACACTGCCCCATCAAACACTCCCAGGACAGGTACAGCATCGGGGTTAGATACAGAGTAAAGCTCCCTCTACACTGTCCCCATCAAACACTCCCAGGACAGGTACAGCACGGGGTTAGATACAGAGTAAAGCTCCCTCTACACTGTCCCCATCAAACACTCCCAGGACAGTTACAGCACGGAGTTAGATACAGAGTAAAGCTCCCTCTACACTGTCCCCACCAAACACTCCCAGGACAGGTACAGCACGGGGTTAGTTACAGAGTAAAGCTCCCTCTACACTGTCCCCATCAAACACTCCCAGGACAGGTACAGCACGGGGTTAGATACAGAGTAAAGCTCCCTCTGCACTGTCCCCATCAAACACACCCAGGACAGGTACAGCACGGGGTTAGATACAGAGTAAAGCTCCCTCTACACTGTCCCCATCAAACACTCCCAGGACAGGTACAGCACGGGGTTAGATACAGAGTAAAGCTCCCTCCACACTGTCCCCATCAAACACACCCAGGGCAGGTACAGCACGGGTTAGATACAGAGTCAAGCTCCCTCTACACTGTCCCCACCAAACACTCCCAGGACAGATACAGCACGGGTTAGATACAGAGTAAAGCTCCCTCTACACTGTCCCCATCAAACACTCCCAGGACAGGTACAGCACGGGATTAGATACAGAGTAAAGGTCCCTCTACACTGTCCCCACCAAACACTCCCAGGACAGATACAGCACGGGTTAGATACAGAGTAAAGCTCCCTCTACACTGTCCCCACCAAACACTCCCAGGACAGGTACAGCACGGGGTTAGATACAGAGTAAAGCTCCCTCTGCACTGTCCCCACCAAACACTCCCAGGACAGGTACAGCACGGGGTTAGATACAGAGTAAAGCTCCCTCTACACTGTCCCCACCAAACACTCCCAGGACAGGTACAGCACGGGGTTAGATACAGAGTAAAGGTCCCTCTACACTGTCCCCACCAAACACTCCCAGGACAGATACAGCACGGGGTTAGATACAGAGTAAAGCTCCCTCTACACTGTCCCCATCAAACACTCCCAGGACAGGTACAGCACGGGGTTAGATACAGAGTAAAGCTCCCTCTACACTGTCCCCATCAAGCACTCCCAGGACAGGTACAGCACGGGGTTCGATACAGAGTAAAGCTCCCTCTACACTGTCCCCATCAAACACACCCAGGACAGGTACAGCACGGGGTTAGATACAGAGTAAAGCTCCCTCTACACTGTCCCCATCAAACACTCCCAGGACAGGTACAGCACGGGGTTAGATACAGAGTAAAGCTCCCTCTACACTGTCCCCATCAAGCACTCCCAGGACAGGTACAGCACGGGGTTCGATACAGAGTAAAGCTCCCTCTACACTGTCCCCATCAAACACACCCAGGACAGGTACAGCACGGGGTTAGATACAGAGTAAAGCTCCCTCTACACTGTCCCCATCAAACACTCCCAGGACAGGTACAGCACGGGGTTAGATACAGAGTAAAGCTCCCTCTACACTGTCCCCATCAAACACTCCCAGGACAGGTACAGCACGGGGTTAGATACAGAGTAAAGCTCATTCTGTTATACTCACAGGATGCTCAGCTGTCCGGTTCGGGAACTGGATGTTCACCTCATGGTCCTTGCGGATTTGCGCAATCACAGCCCCTTTGCGCCCGATAATTTTGGAGTGATGTCTGGGATCGACTGACAGCGAGATCTGGAAGGTTCTGAGAGCCTAATGAAACATTCGGGAACACAGCCATTTACTATCAAGAGGTACGGCTGCCACTGGTGGAGTGATGGTTACCGAGGGGTGATTAAGGTGCTGGAATTGGAGGAGCACAGACATTTCGGAGGGTCGTAGGAGGTTACAGTGATGGGGAAGGGCGTAGGGGTTGGAGGTGGTTACAGAGATAGGGAGGGTTGAGAGTAGTAGAGGAGGTTCTGTCCCTCCGCAGACCCGCTCCTTCCCTCAGATGGACACTCACTCTTTCCTCCTGCTCCTCCTGAACCTCCTTGACTTTTAGCAGAAGAGCACTTCGGGCCTGGTCCACACTTGCTGGCTGTCCTGTTATCTGGATGCTGTCCAGCTGCTGGTCTGGGGAAGGCACTGAGAGATTCACCTGGGCAGTGGCCGGAGATGGGAATCAAAAATGGGAGAGTTAGACAGGGAAGACCCGAGAAAGACCAATCAGCTCAGAGCAGTGTTCGAATTTCCCAGTTTTACAGTTTCATCTCCTGGGTGGAGAGGGTGGTGAGAGAGTGAGAGAGAGAGAACGAGAGAGATAGAGATGGGGAGAGAGAGAGAGAGAGAGAGAGAGAGACAGAGAGAGAGAGACGGGGAGAGAGAGACGGGGAGAGAGAGAGAGAGAGATGGGAAGAGAGAGAGAGAGACAGTGAGAGAGAGAGAGAGAGAGAGAGAGAGAGAGAGAGAGAGAGAGATAGAGACGGGGAGAGAGAGAGAGGCAGGGAGAGAGAGAGAGAGACGGGGAGAGAGAGAGACAGTGAGATAGAGACGGGGAGAGAGAGAGATAGAGACGGGGAGAGAGAGAGAGAGAGCGATAGAGACGAGGAGAGAGAGACATAGAGAGAGAGAGAGAGACGGGGAGAGAGAGCGAGAGATAGAGACGGAGAGAGAGGGAGAGAGAGAGAGAGATAGAGACGGGTGTGGTGTTGGGTGTTCTGACACACAGATGAGCCAACACAGTTGCATATGGTACAACACTTCTTTATTTAAACTCACTATTTACAACTTGGTCTTTGCACTCTGCACGTGGGGGGCTCCCTGCTTGTGGTGTTTCATCAGCTCTTTCTGTTCCCTTCTCCCCAGACCTACTGACCTCCAGGTGTCGTGCTCGTGCTTTTTATGTGGTTGGTGTTCTTGTCTGTGATTGGTTGTGGTGTTGTGTACTCTGATTTGCCTGTTAGTGTGTCCATCATGATGTGTGTGTTTGAATATCATGACAACGGGGAGAGAGAGATAGATAGAGACTGGGAGAGAGAGATAGAAACGGGGGGAGAGAGACTGGGAGAGAGAGATAGAGACGGGGAGGAAGAGAGATAGAGACGGGGAGAGAGAGAGACGGGGAGAGAGAGAGAGGGAGAGAGACGGGGAGAGAGAGAGAGAGAGAGACGGGGAGAGAGAGAGAGAGAGAGACGGGGAGAGAGAGAGAGAGAGAGAGACGGGGAGAGAGAGAGAGAGAGAGACGGGGAGAGAGAGAGACGGGGAGAGAGAGAGAGAGAGAGACAGGGAGAGAGAGAGAGAGAGACGGGGAGAGAGAGAGAGAGAGACGGGGAGAGAGAGAGAGAGAGACGGGGAGAGAGAGAGAGAGAGAGACGGGGAGAGAGAGAGACGGGGAGAGAGAGAGAGAGAGACGGGGAGAGAGAGAGAGAGAGACGGGGAGAGAGAGAGAGAGAGAGAGAGAGAGATGGAGACGGGGAGAGAGAGAGATAGATAGTGACGGGGAGAGAGAGACGGGGAGAGAGAGAGAGAGAGACGGGGAGAGAGAGAGAGAGACGGGGAGAGAGAGAGAGACGGGGAGAGAGAGAGAGAGAGAGAGAGATGGAGACGGGGAGAGAGAGAGATAGATAGAGACGGGGGGAGAGAGAGAGAGAGAGAGAGAGAGAGAGAGAGATAGAGACGGGGCAAGAGATAGAGACGGGGAGAGGGAGAGATAGAGACGGGGAGAGGGAGAGAGAGAGATAGAGAAGGGGAGAGAGAGAGATAGATAGAGACGGGGGAGAGAGAGACGGGGAGAGAGAGACGGGGAGAGAGAGAGAGATAGAGACGGGGAGAGAGAGAGAGAGAGAGAGAGAGAGACGGGGAGAGAGAGAGACAGAGAGATAGAGACGGGGAGAGAGAGAGATAGAGACGGGGAGAGAGAGAGAGAGAGCGATAGAGACGAGGAGAGAGAGAGAGAAAGAGAGAGAGAGACGGGGAGAGAGAGCAAGAGATAGAGACGGAGAGAGAGAGAGAGAGAGAGAGAGAGAGAGATAGAGACGGGGAGAGAGAGAGAGAGAGAGAGAGATAGAGACGGGGAGGGAGAGAGATAGAGACGGGGAGAGAGAGAGAGAGAGAGACGGGGAGAGAGAGAGAGACGGGGAGAGAGAGAGAGACGGGGAGAGAGAGTGAGAGACGGGGAGAGAGAGAGAGAGAGAGGGACGGGGAGAGAGAGAGAGAGAGAGAGAGAGACGGGGAGAGAGAGAGAGACGGGGAGAGAGAGAGAGAGAGAGAGATGGAGACGGGGAGAGAGACAGATAGATAGAGACGGGGGGGGGGAGAGAGAGAGAGAGAGAGAGAGAGATGGAGACTGGGAGAGAGAGATAGAGACGGGGAGAGAGATAGAGACGGGGAGAGAGATAGAGACGGGGAGAGAGATAGAGACGGGGAAAGAGATAGAGACGGGGAGAGGGAGAGAGATAGAGACGGGGAGAGAGAGAGATAGAGACGGGGAGAGAGAGATAGAGACGGGGAGAGAGATAGAGACGGGGAGAGGGAGAGAGATAGAGACGGGGAGAGAGAGAGATAGAGACGGGGAGAGAGAGAGAGAGAGACGGGGAGAGAGAGAGATAAAGACGGGGAGAGAGAGAGAGAGACGGGGAGAGAGAGATAGAAACGAGGAGAGATAGAGATGGGGAGAGAGAGAGAGAGAGACGGGGAGAGAGAGAGATAGAGATGGGGAGAGAGAGAGATAGAGACGGGGAGAGAGAGAGATAGAGACGGGGAGAGAGAGAGATAGAGACGTGGGGAGAGAGAGATAGAGACGTGGGGAGAGAGAGATAGAGACGGGGAGAGAGAGAGATAGAGACGGGGAGAGAGAGAGATAGAGACGGGGAGAGAGAGAGATAGAGACGGGGAGAGAGAGAGATAGAGGCGGGGAGAGAGATAAAGACTGGGACATTCACTTACATACTAATGAGACTTTTAGTGATCAGTCGGTGAATTACAACATAACCATGATATCATCACATCTCCTGTCCTTTGGAGGCATAAATTAATACATTATCATCAGTATATTTACATGTGATATTAATTGTCTGTGAGGTGTCGTCATGAGTTGCTCTGTTGTTGTCATGGATCGTGATGCACATGGGACTGGTTTCAAATCGTAATACTCGAGTTGCAAAAGAACTGCTCCCAGACCATCTTTGGACAAGTCTGTTGACACTTTAATCTGCTTATATGGGTCAAACAAAGTGAGAACTGGGTGGTGGTAAGTGAAGTCTTGAGCTTCTTCCAGTCTTGCTCACGTTGCTCAGTCCAAGTGAAATCCATGATCTTGTACAGGAGATCACATAGATGTGTTGTTTTTGCTAACAGGTTTGGAATGAATTTCCCTATAAAATTGATCATACCCATCACTCAGACCATGGCTTTCTTGTTGTGTGATTTTGGCATGTTGAGAATTGCTTGGTTCTTGTCCTTGTCAGGTCCAATGCCATGCAGTGAGCGCTTGTCACCTGGGAATGTGACCTCAGTTACTCCAGATTAGCATTTTTGTTTGTTGAGCTTCAGCCCATTTCCCCTGATGCTCGTTCGAACTTTAAGCAACCTCGTATTGTTTTCTTCTATGGTTGAGACTCAAATGATATCATCATCCACGTACACACATACACCTTCAATTATGTGCTCCATGGCACGGTGAAAAATTTCTGATGCCGAAATTATGCCAAACGGCATTCTCAGAAAGCAGTACCGTCCAAAAAGCGTATTAAGACTTCCGGTGGCAGCCATGGTGTGAATGGTCGCACAATTGGCAGCTCCCACTTGTGGAGGTGTTTTTGGGCCTCTTCCCCGATTAACAGGCAGATGTTTCAGTGGAAAAAAGTGCAGGAGTGGAGGAAGAAGAGTTAGAAGAGTTTGTCCCACCGGTGGATGGATTCATGGACCAGGAGTGGTTTTAGGTGAAAGGAGCTGTTGGAGCGAGAAACCTTCCCTGAGACACGTGGGAAGACGGCAGAGGGTAAGGGACCGGCCCTAACATCTCAGTGTCTATGGAGCAGTTGGTGGACGTCTTGAATGAGAAGTTCACCCAGCAAAGGAAGGAGGCTCTGGAGGGCCTGGCGAGGACAGTGGATGAGCAAATTTGGTCGGAGTCTCAAAGCCAGGTGATCCAGAAGGTGGAGGACACTGTGGGGGAGCACGGGGAGCTGCTTACTTTGATGGCGGCCAAGATGGGAGTGATACGAGATACCCAGAAGCGGCTTCAGGAGAAGGTGGAGGATTTGGAGAACCGCCTCCAGAGACAGAACCTTAGGATCATGGGGTTGCCAGAGGGCATTGAGGGAGCGGACGCTGGCTCGTGTGTGGCCAAGATGTTGGAGAAGTTGCTGGGAGAGGGGGGTCTTCGAGCGGCCCCTGGAGGTGGACCTGGGCCCTGATCAGGAAACCGCAGGGTAACGAGCCGCCGAGGGCGATGGTGGAGCAGCTGCACCGGTTTCTAGACAAGGAGCAGATCCTGAGGTGGGCCAGGCAGATGAGGCGATGTACCTGGGAGGGCAGTGAGCTTCAAGTGTGCCAGGAGCTGGGTGCGGAGCTGGCCAAGAGGGGAATGGGCATTAACAAAGTGAAGGCTGCCGTCTTTAAGAAGGGGAT